>NW_003519606.1:0-27265 GCF_000190715.1 Dictyostelium purpureum | reverse complement strand
ATCAATTATCAATATGGTGGTTAATTATGTATTCTGCGTGGTGGGATACATAGTTAACCACAAACATGGTGGTTAATTATGAATTCTGCGTGGTGGGATACATAATTAACCACAAATATGGTGTTTAATTATTTATACTGCCTGAAGGTGTAAATAATTAACCATCCGGCTCTAATATACTAACCTCCACGTGGTAGAGCTGGAAACACTCTTTACAAAGAGTGGCTAATAGTATAAAAAAAATATAAAAAATATATATAAATAAAATAAATAAAATAATGGTATTATCAAAACATATCGAGGATTTTTTAGCATTAAAACATATAAAGGATTTTTTAGCATTAAAACTATCGAGGATTTTTTAGCATTAAAACTATCGAGGATTTTTTAGCATTAAAACTATCGAGGATTTTTTAGCATTAAAACATATCAAGTTTTAATAAAAATATAATCAAAACATAGCGAGGGTTTTTTAGCATTAAAACATATAAAGGATTTTTTAGCATCTAATTATTAAAATTCAACAATTAATTTATTTTTTAATAAAATTTATTATACACATTCAAGAATATACAATTGGATAGGATCATTCAATAATATAATATCAATTGTGTAGATTTGGATTAAGGTTGATCAAAAAATGGGTTTTTTGTGGATTTTTTTTTATTTTTTTATTTGTATCTTACAAAGAAATAATTTTTGAAAATTGGTGAAACGGAGTGAAGAAATTGTCATATCTCATCATTGGTAAAAAACAATATCCCTAAAATTTTATCCACCCTTACAAATTCCTTTAAAAAAAAATAATAAATAATTTATTAAAATACATATAATATAATATATAAATTTTTTATTTTATTTCTTTGTATTTTTAATTATTTATTTTATTTTTTTTTTTTTACTGAATTTATTAGTTCTGTACTCAAGAAGATGGTTTGGTAAGTGAAATTGGTAGAACTGCATATATATATTTATATCTCCAAATGGTAATGGAGGTAAATGTGGTGGATGTGCCAATGGTGAGATGTTGTTATTTGATAATGGTGATTTTTTTTAAATAATGAGTTCCAAATTGATGATGAGATATTTTTTGAATTTAATGTTTGGTTTGGTTTAATTCGAACACCAATGGCATTGTTATCATTGGCACTAACTAAAGAATTTGGTGATTGGCTATTTTAAATGATTAATTGCTAATTTAGATTGCTTCTCTTGATTAGTCTATATTATCTATTTATTTATTTATTTATCTTAAAATATTTAACTTTTCTTCTATTCTTTGTCTTATCTCCTCTTCGATATTTTCAATTTTAAAATTTAATTGTGTATTTCTAACTGTTTCCAAATGAACCTTTTGAGTCAGTAATCTCTAATTTTCTATTAATTGTTTGATTTCTAAATCTTATTCCATTGCTAAAGTCCCTTTTGCATTTCTATAGCTTTCAAATTCATGTTCAGTCTCTTTGATTCTATCACCATTGATTTCTTCTGAAGTATTCAATGGGATGATTGGTGAACTATTAGCACCAACATTAGATTTTGATGAATATGATGCTACCACTTTTAATGGATTTCTGTTTTCTCTTCGCATTTATCAGTTTGCTTAGAAACTAATGCTGTTGGATCCCCTCTATCAGTACGAGAACTCAGTGAAACTTTTGATATACCAACAGAAGTATCATGACCAGTGTTGAAAGATTGTTAACTGAATTTATCTTAAAGAATTGTAATCTCTTATTTAATATTGTGATTTTCAGATTGAAGACCTTCTAATTCTAATTGTTCTAAAAGTTCTAATAAAGAGAGATATAATCTTTCCAGTCTAAAGAGTTACCTGTACCTGCTATTATAACCTGTACCACCTGTACAACCTTCACCACCTGTAGCAGCACAACTTGCAGCACCCGCAGCAGTGATGGTCCTGAAAAATGCGAGGCGTTTTATTAATTGTATGATATTGGGTCGAATTTGGTGGGTGTGACTGTTATAACTTAATGAGGACTGCCTTTGGCTTGGCACTATATTGATTTTTAATTATTATAAAATGTTTTAATATTAGCTTTCTTTAAGGCTTCTAATAACTGACTGATTATTGATTTATTGAGTTAATACTATTATTTTTTTTATATAGATGACTAATTGGTATTTAAATATTGTGATCTATTATTAAATTTATTTAATTCGATATTTAAATATATATTTGATTGTATTTTTTGAATTATTTGATTGATTGCTAAAATCCTGTTTTGATGATGCTTCAGAAACTAATACTGAAAAGATTTCGGGTAGATCATATTCTAATATTCACTTTTAGCTATTAAGACACCATCTACATTATTAAATTGTGTTGTTAGCTTGATTTATTCTTTATTTTGATTTAATTAAAGATATGAGAAGTTGTCTTCTTTACAATAAAATCTAGGTACTTGTGAATTAAGTTGAATTAAACTTTTCAGTTAAACCATATGCTTAAGAATGGCAAGCAAAAGTTGGAGTTACTTTAAAGAATTTGTTTATTGAAACGACGACTTCATTTATGAACTTTGAACCTCTATCAGATACTAAATTCTTTGGGGGTCATATTTTAAATATATTTGATAAGCTAAAACCATTGGACTGTTTCACAATATGAACAATATTTACGAAAGTTGAAGTTTACCCTTTTCCTTATCTAAACTATTTGTGTTCTATCATTGAAAATAACTTTAAAATCATGTTGAGAATTTCTTTTTTATTTTTATAATTTAATTTTTATTTATTTTAATTTTAATTTTTATTTTCATTTTATAAATAAAATTGTTTATTTAATAAAACTTTTGTTGTATAACCATCACTTTAAATCATCCTATTTATTTAATAATATCCAAAAAAAATTATATATAAAATAATAAACTTTTATATTAATTGATATTACATTTCTATAAATATATAATAATATCACTGAAAAAAAACACGACATATTTTTATGATGATTATTTATTTATATATTTTTTCTCGTTTTGGTTATTTTTTTTATTTGAAAATGTCCAAGTTCTACTTCTCGCTGAATCTCAGCAAATACACTTTGAGTGTGATAGTTTTCTTTTCATTTGCTTTTGTATTTTATGTCATATTAAATCTCTGTGAATCTTCTTTATTTGATAGGTGATTTGTATAATAGCTTGTTCTGTTTTTCTGGTTTTTCTATATCTTTCCTCGAGTTAGTAGAGTTTGGGAACATTTCCTTTTGTAATCACTGGTGAAAATGTGTGATTGTATTACTAAACTATGAACTGATATAAAATAAGTGAAGTACAGAAGAAAATGGGTGAAAAGATTAAAAAAAGTAAAATTTTATTATTAATTTAAAAAAAGCTATTTTTTAATGTTTTAAAAATTATTATCATAAATAATAACTTATAAATGATAGTTATATCACTTTTATAATAATAAAAATAAGTATAATGAAAGCTAATTAATTATCTGATATTTTTTTTTATTTTTATTTTTTTTAATAAATATTTTTTTTTAATTTTTTTTTTTTAATAAATTTTTATGACATATAACCATATATATATTTATATAATCAAAATGGATAAAGAATTAGGCTTTATCTTAAATACTATAATCTTTTTATTAGTATCCTTAGTTTTTTCCACAATACTATTTTTAATATATCAAACTATTCATTTAATTTTTTTTTTAATTTATTATTCAAAAATGTAGAATTAGAATATGCTACATCAAGTAGTAGTGCAGATTTTGTTGCCCCAGTGACAGCTCCTTAGAATATGTTTCATCTAGTGGTGTTTCATCTGAACCAACTGGTGGTGATTATGCAGCTCAAAGGGTCAAGCTGTCTGTTAAAATATTTGTATAAAAAATAAGTAAAAGGTGTAACCATCCATATCTTTTGAAAGTGCTGAAGAGTCTTGGTATTGCTATGAAGTTGTTAGGAATCAAAAATATCAAAATTCACCATCAAAATAACCACAGAAACAATTAAACTAACCGATGGAACATATAAAGATTATGAAAAACCACACCATACATTAACTGATAAAAAAGATCCAAGCACAATTAGACCAATCAATATTTTAATAAACCAAATTAATAAAAATTAAAATAAAAATACTCTATCTTTTTGTTTTTTAAAACTTTTTATTATGATTCTTGTTTAGGTTTTTTTTCTTTAAAAAACACAAAAGCCTTATTCATCTTGACCTTTTCTTGAAATTTTTAATTTGATTATATCAAATAAACTCCATTTGAAAAAGAAACCTGTTGGAGTATCTTTGGTGGTGGCAACTCTGTTTTCTACTTTTGGTGTTTCAGTTGGTTTTTTGAAGTTATTAAAAAGAGTCCATCCAAATAATTTGAATGAAATTTTAATACCATCATCTATATTATTGTTATTGTTATTTACCATTTTGTTTATAATATTAAAAAAAAACTAAAAAAAAATAATACTCTTCCAAAAATTTGGAAATTTGAACTCTTGGGTGGGAAAAAATATTAAACTGATTTTGAATTTTATGAGAAAAGAAAAAAAATTTAATTATTTGTTAATTTATTATCTATTGATTTTGAGGAAGGAAATTAATGTTTCCATTATTAATTATATTTATTTCAAAAAAAGTAAATTAATGTTTCCTCTTTTTTTTATTTTTCGTTGAATTAATTTTTTTTTATCGTAATTGCTATCATTAAAATGTAACTATGATTTAATATTAGTCATTATTTTGTCATTAAAATTTAAATATTTATTTAATAGTAGGGCCCAAATTTAGTTTAAGATTTACTTAAATAAATTTTTTTTTTTATTAAATTAAAAAATAATCGATTAAATAAACTATAAAAAAAAAAATAAAAAAAAATAAAAAAAAATTAAATTTAAAAAAAATTTTTAAAAATAAAAAAACGAAAAAATAATTTTTTTTTTTTTTCTTATTTTTTTATTTTATTATCATTATTATTTATTTTTATATAATTATATAAATATGGCTAAACCAAATAATATTAAAATTAAAAATAAAAATAAATTAAATAAAAGTAATGAATCTCAAAATGATTATTTAAATAAAAAGAAACAACAAGTAAAAAAAACAGGGCAAAATAAAATAATAGACAATGATGTTTTACAAAAGAATTTAAAAGAAAAGAAGTTAGAAGAAAAGAAAAAGAAATTAGAAAAGCGTCAAAATACAATTGTAATTAAAGATAAATTAAAAGAACCAGCCAATCACTTTAGAGAGGATGAATCATTTTTTGACCAAGATATTTTCAATGACAATTCTAAATCAATATCAAAATATGATAAAATCAATTTAAATGAAAATTACGAATCATCATTATTCAACGATATGATTGATGAGTTCAATGGTGAAGATTTAGATATATTAGATTTTAACGATAATGTCATAAACGAAAACGAATTTGAACAATTTAATTCCGAAGATGAAGAGTTTTATAGTAAACAGGAAGACAATGAAAATGAAGAGGAAGAGGGTGAAGAGGAGGTAAAGAAATCAAAGAAATCAAAGGATAAAAAAGAAATATCACCAAAAGAAAAGAAAGAAGATTTCAGTTTCCCAATGGATGAAATTCAAGAGAAAGATGAAGAAGAGGAGGGTGGTAAAAAGAAAAAGAAATCAGGTGGTTTCCAATCGATGGGTTTAAATAAATTATTATTAAGATCTATTTTAAAGAAGGGCTTCAATGTACCAACACCAATTCAAAGAAGAACCATTCCATTGATTTTAGAAGGAAATGATGTTGTTGGTATGGCTAGAACTGGTTCAGGTAAAACTGGTGCATTCGTTATTCCAATGGTTCAAATGTTACAAGAGCATAGTACAGTAGTTGGTGTTAGATCAGTTATTTTATCTCCAACTCGTGAACTTGCAATTCAAACATTCAAAGTAGTTAAAGATTTTACACAAGGTACCAATCTCCGTACCATTTTAATTGTTGGTGGTGACTCAATGGAAGAGCAATACGATGATTTAGCACGTAATCCAGATATTATTATAGCCACACCAGGTCGTCTTATGCATCATCTTCAAGAAACTGGTATGAGTCTTTCAAAGGTCAAATATATAGTATTCGATGAAGCTGATCGTTTATTTGAAATGGGTTTCAACGAACAATTAACCGAAATTCTTAGTAAGCTTTCCGAAAATCGTCAAACCTTACTCTTTTCAGCCACTTTACCATCATTATTGGTTGAGTTTGTTAGAGCCGGTTTAAACAATCCAAAATTAGTCCGTTTAGATACCGATACAAAGATTAGTGAAAATTTAGCTCTTTCTTTCTTTACAGTCCGTCACGATGAAAAGCTTGGTGTCCTCTTATATTTATTAAAGGATATTATTTTTGCAGATAGAACCAAAAAATCACCAACTATTATTTTCACAGCCACAAAATATCATGTAGAATTTATTCATATACTTTTAGAACGTACTGGTATCACATCAACTTATATTCATGGTTATTTAGATCCAGTTGCAAGAAAAATCAATTTAGCAAAATTCCGTACCAACCAAGTTTCAATCTTAATTGTAACTGATTTGGCTGCTCGTGGTATTGGTAAGTTTAATTTTAATTTTAATTTTTTTATTTAAATAAAATTTTTATTAATATTTATTTACTTTTTCATTTTATTACAGATATTCCATTATTAGATAATGTAATTAATTTCGATTTCCCACCAAAAGAAAAGATCTTCGTTCATCGTGTAGGTCGTGTTGCTAGAGCTGGAAAGAAAGGTATCGCATATTCGTTAGTATCACCAGATGAAGTACCATACATGATAGATTTACATTTATATTTAGGTAGAAAGTTTTTAAATAAATTCGAATTTGAAGGTCAAACTGTCGAGGATCCAAAATATTCATTCTATGGTACCATTCCACAATATCTCATTGATGCCGAAACCGAGTATGTTAATATTCAAAAGAAAGAGTGTGTAGAGCTTTTATCACTTACAAGAACTATAGAAAATGCCCATAAAAAATATATTTCAATGCGTCCAGGTGCCTCCCATGAATCAAATAATCGTGCTAAAGCATTGAACAAGACTGGTTTCCACCCAATCCTTTCAGGCAAAATTTCAGATAACGATAATATTAAAATGGATTTCATTCAACAATTAAAATCATTTAGACCACCACAAACTGTTTTAGAAATGGATGCAAGAAAGAACAACACTCAAGTTGCAGTTATGAAGGAAAAGAGAAAGATGCATAATGTAGCAATCGAATCACAACAAAAGAAAGTATTATTAGAAACCAGCGAAACTAATTTAGGTCCAGATAATCAAGAGTTTGATTATAATAAGAAGCACAGCAAAAGAAAGGATATTGACGGTGATGATATTACTGAAGACATGTTAAAGAATGAAAATAAAATAAATCATAATGTTAAAAAACCAATTCAAGAAGAGGACGAAGAAGAGGACGAAATGGATCAAGAAGAGGACGAAGATGATAACAATAATAAATATAATGTTAATATTGAAGAATCAGTTACCACCAATAAACCAACCAACAGTAAAAAGAAAACTAGATCATCATCAAGAGATTTAAATTTCTTTATTTCAAACACACCAGAAAACTTACACGAGGAAAGAGCTTTATCAATTACAAATAGATTTACCAAAGATGTCGAAGTTAATCTTAATCCAGATGGTGAAAGAAAACAAAAGAAATCAATGGTATGGGATAAAAGAAAAGGTAAATTCGTCAGCTCATCTGCTGAACAAGATAGAAAGAACGCTAAAAAACTTGTACGTAATGAAGCTGGTGTTTTAGTAGAAGCCAAAAAGAATCATAAAGGTTATGAAGAATGGAAAAAGAAAACTCGTTCAAGAATTCAAAAAGTTGGTGAAGATGAAAATGAAAAATATCAACCACATAAAAAAGATTTTGTTCCTATGAAATGGAGAGGTCAAGATAAACAAAAAACCAAACAAGAAAGCGAAAAGAATGACAAGAAGAAACCATTTAGAGATGAAATTAAAGATAAACGTTCTATTATGAGAGGCCGTGATGAAAAAGAAAGAAAGATGAAGGTAAATAAATCAAGAGGTAAACCAGGTGCTAAAGGAAAAGGTGGTGGCAAAGGAAAAGGTGGCGGCGGCGGCGGTAAAGGCAAAGGTGGAAAAGGCAGAAAATAAATTACATTTTATAAAAATAAAATAAACAAAATAAAAAAAAATTAAAAAAAACTAAAAAAATAAAATTGTGTGTATTGTTTTTTTATTTAATTACATTTTATAAAATTACTATAAATATTTATAGTAATTATTTTTTTAAAAACTAAAAATAAAAAATAAAAAATTTGTTTTTAAATTTTAAATAAATAAATTTATTTTATTTTTTTTTTATTTGTTTTATTTATCTAAGTTCTGGATGATTTTTGAAATCGGATGATAATGATTGACCTCTAGCAATACCTTGAATTAAAAGATTCATATCGAGAACTTTGGTGACAATACGTGAGACGACAGTAAAGAGTGATGAATCTCTCCAGGTGATTCTACCAACACCACGAATCATAAGATCGGCAGCTGAATCTGGGGTATCAGAGATAGCATGGAAGAACTTAAAGAATGAAAGTTTTGGTTGATTGTCATAAAAGTTGGTTTGAATTGGACCAGACATTAAACAGAAAACATCGATACCATAGGTGTAACATTCGATGGCTAATGAAGCAGCAAAGTTTTGGAGGAAAGCTTTACCACCACCGTAACTACTGCATGATGGAGCTGGGAAGAAAGCTGATTGTGATGAAGTGAAAGTAATGCAACCTTTTAATCCTTTTTCGACCATCTTGCTTAAAAAGTGATGAGTAAGTTTGACGTGTGACATCATGTTACATTCTAAATTGGTTAATTGTCTTTGTAAGGTTGATCTGAAGAAGGCACTTAATTGAATATAACCAGCATTGTTTACTAAAATTTGAACATCGATATCTTCGGTGGCTTTTTGAATAATTGGTAAGTAATCATATTCGTGATCAGCTCTACCTAAATTGCAACCAACTTTACGGAATTCAACTTTTGGGAATTGTTTCTTTAAACCTTCGTAGGTACCTTGTAAGGTTTCGTCATCAAGAGCAACTAAAACAACATTTAAACCTTGAGCAGCTAATTTAGTAGCAACGGCTTTACCAATACCACTACTAGCACCACTGACTAATGCCCATTTAGCGTTATATTTGTTCTTTAAGTTTTGATCTTCAAATTTGAATGAAGCTATAATAATTGGTGTAATGTATGTAAAAATAGTTAAAAAACCAATTACAAAAAAGAACCAAAAAATATATTGTAACATCTTTTTTTTTTTAAAGTTAAAATTATATTATTTTTTGAAAAAGAAAAAAAAAAAAAAAAAAAAATTTCCCAAAAAAAAAAAATTTTAAAAAAACTAAAAAAAAAAAAAAAAAAAAAATCAATTTTTTTTTTTTAGATATTTTCATTTTTTCATTGTAATAATTATAATCAACTTACCATAACACCAATTTGGTTTTGTTTATGTTAATATTATTTTAAATCTCTATAAATTTTATTTATGATTGGAAATTTTATTTGATATAATTTTTTAAATGATCATTTTTAATTTATTTTAAAAAAAATATTTAAAAAAAAGGAAAATTTTTTATTATTTTGGAATTACTAAATTGGTTTGAGTTTATGTAAAAAAAGAATAAAGAATCATATTTATAAGAAGTTATATTTATTAAAATTAAAACTAAAAGTAGTTTTTAAAAAAATTTTATTTTTATTTTTTTTTTTAATTTTTTTTTTTTTCGTTTTTTTTATTTTTATTTTATGCAAAAAAAAAACATTAATTAATTTTATTTATATGTATTCAAATAATCATTAATAATAGTATAGTTTATACCTAATAAATAGTATTATTATAATTAATAATGTTTAAACAAAGTAAATTTAGTAGAGAAAAATTAAATAAAGAAAATAATAAAAATAACTATAATAATAATTATAATAATAATAATAAAAGAAATAAAAACTATAATAATGAATTAGAAAATGAAAATGATTATAAAATATTTAATGAAGACGATGATGGTGAAGGATTAAGTAAAAAGGTTTTGTTTGAACAAGATGATTTAGCATACAAGAAAAAGCAAGAGTTAAGAAAACAGAGACAGGATTCAAATCTAGTAAAGTTTAATGACAACAATTCAAAGAATCATCATCAACAACATAATAAAGAAGAGGAAGAAACTGCACCAATTGAAGATTTTAATGTCAATTTAAAACCAATCGATTTTTCAAATTTATTACCATTCAAAAAACAATTTTTAACAAATCTACAACAACCAAATAATAATAATAATAATAATGAAATAGAATATATTAAAGAAACTACAGAATTTATTATAGAAGAAGAATCAAATGATCAAGATAATGAAAACAACAATAATAATAATAAAAATAATAGCGATAAAATTGAATATTTTCCAAAAAATATTAAAATACCAATTGCAACTACAGGTGATAATAGTTTTTTACCAGGTCAATTAAAATTGTTTTTTAAGAAAACTGAATTTAAAGAACCAACAACATTTCAAAAATATGCATGGCCTGCAATATTATGCGGTAATGATATGATTGGTACAAGTTTGCCAGGGTCAGGTAAAACATTAGGTTATTTAGCACCAATGATTCCACATTGTTTAGCAAGAATGAATAGATCTCAACAACAGAAACAACAATTTAAAGATCCATATCAAGAGAAAAAGCAAAAGAATTCAGATTTATTGGTTTTAGTATTGGTACCAACTAGAGAATTAGGTTTACAAGTTTTTAATAATTTTAAATTAATCAATCAGTTGTTTGGTATCAAGGCATTAGCAATTTACGGTGGTATACCCAAACCACTTCAAATCGAACAACTTCAACGTGAAAAACCACAAATTTTAATTTCAACACCTGGTCGTTTAATCGAAATGATCGATTTGGGACATGTTAATCTTTCAACTATTACAATGTTGGTTTTGGATGAGGCTGATAAAATGCTTTCAAAAGGTTTATTACCACAATTAAAACAACTCCGTACTCAAATTAGACCAGATTCTCAAAATATTTTACTCTCTGCTACTTTCCCAGAATCTATGAAAGAGGTTGCTAAAGATTGGATTAAAGATCCATCGATTCGTTTAAGAATAGGTTCATCAGAATTACCAAAACTCAATCATATAGAACAAACATGTCAATTAATGGCTCACCACAAAAGACCACGTGCTTTAGTCAAGCTTTTAACAGAAAACAAAGAAATCAAAAGCAACAAAAAAACAATCATCTTTTTCAATAAGATCAAAGAGTTAAAAAGAATTTCAATTATGCTTTTAAAATCAAATATTAAACATGATACAATTTTCGGTAACATTGATCAAGAAAAAAGAGAAAAATTAATCAATAAATTTTCAAGTTCAAGAACTACCTTATTGCTTTCAACTGATATCGTTGGTCGTGGAATTCACATTGATGATATTCATTATGTTATCAATTATGATTTCCCAAGAAATCTCGAACAATATTGTCATAGAGTAGGTCGTGCTGGTAGAACTGATAAAGTACAAGATCCAAAAGCCTTCAGTTTCCTCACAACAAGTGATGGTTATTTAATTTCAGCTTTTGTCGATTTCTTAAAAGATCAAGATCAAGCACTATCTGTTCCATTCTTAAAACAATGTAATGAAAAATTTGGAACAAGTTTCGAATTTCAATTATCAAAAAGAAAAATTAAAGAAATATCAAAGAAAAAAGAATTTTCGGAAGAGGAAAAGTTATTAAAGAAATATGATAAATTAACAAAAAATAAAAAATATAATGATAGCGATGATAGTGATTTTGATAAATATAACGATAGCGACAGCGACAGTGACGAAGAAAAAGAAGATAAAAAAATAAAATCAAATAAAAAAGATAGTGATAGTGATAGTGACAGTAGCAGCAGTAGCAGCAGTAGTGAAGAAGATAGCAACAGTGATAGCAATAAAAAAAATAAAAATAAAAAAATAAAAAGATCATAAATAATCATTTTATTTATTTCTAAAACATAATATAATATATTCAAAATTATTTTTATTGTATTTGAATTTTATTTCTTTTGTCTGTTTTTTCATAAGATTAAATTCATTTTAAAATAAAAGTTATAAAATTTTAAATTTATTATTATATTTTTTTTTTAATAAAACATATTTTATTATTTTTTTTTGTGCATTATTTCTTATTCTTTTTTTTTTAGTTTTTTTTGTTTTTTGTTTTTTTAATTTTGTTTTGATGGAGTCTCCAAACACCATATAAACTGCCAGCATAAAGTAAAGTAAATCCAATTGATAATGTAGTTGCTAATGCAATAGTTTTTGTTTTATTTTTATTATTAATAGTATATTCGTTTGATTTTAAACCATTTACAACTAATTGAACAATAGCACTTCCACAAAAGAATGGAATCTTGAATACTGATTCAGTTTCATCACTTTGTATAGATAATGGTAATATTGTTTGTTTTATATTACCATCATAAGTTACAACAACTTGTGTAGAGTTATCATGATAACTACCGTGGTATTTACCTATTATTATAAAGATGGAACCATTTTGTGCCACACTGGAAATATTTGGTTGTGTATATTCATAAATAAGGTTATTTATACTGCAAATATTATTTACACACACTTGAATTGTATTTTGATTATTATCAACTCCTTTTGGTAATCTACATTTAATATAGGTTAAATTGCTAGGTGGAACAAAGTTACATAACTTGCCGAAAATTGTAATTTTAAGATCGTTCTGGTCTGGTGGTGATAAAAGTTGTGTACCAGTAATTTCAACAATACCTTCATTATATTTTGTTGCATTTGTGGAATATGAGGCTGGGTATAGTGGGATTTGTATTGTATTATTTGTATAAAGCGAATCAATATTAGTTTTTTTTTTTTTAAATCAGTTCTCAAATAATAAAGCTCAATATAAAAATAACAATTTTTATATAGTAATAAAAATATTGAAAATTATAATTATACATATAAAAAAAGTGTTTTTAGTGTGAAAAAAGTATTTAGGGTGAATGTTTTTTTGCAATAAAATTTGAAGTTAAGATATAAAGAAGTATTCAAAAAGATTTCTTGAAAACTTCACAATAATAATCTTTATAAAAAATTAATGCCCCAGGTTCCAGATCATTTTCATAGGTTTTTTAAATGGCTCCATTAGAAACTGTGTTGGCCAACAAAAAACAATTTTCTCTCCTTCAATCAATGCAATATATTAAATCAGTATTTCTAAAACAAAGATGAAAGGTTTCAATGTTCATAACTGTGTAGTTGATGACTGGTTTATGTTTTAAACTTAATAGTTTTTCCCTCAAAATAAAAAATATTTTGTAACAAATATAATAAATAAAAAATAATAAAAAAAAATTTAAAAAAAAGTAAGGTTACACAATATTTAATCTAGATTAATCATTAAATATAAAAATTAAAAAATAAAGATTTTATCATTATTTTTATTTTTTTCATTTTTTTTATTTAGCAATGTTTTTATGCTTTTAAAAAAAAATTAGATATTTTTTTTTTTTTTATTATTTTTTAAATTTTTTTTTATTTTTTTTTTTTTTTACCCCTGTCATTTTGGTAACTGACACTCCACATTAATAAATCAAAATAATATTGTAATTTATAAATAACTTTTTTTTTTATATTTAACTATTTATAAATGAATGATATATCATTCACACCGTTAAAACATTTAATTATTAGAATTTTAAATTAAAATTTATTTTTAATTTATTTTTTAAAATTTTTCATTTTTTTTTAACACACAACAAAAAAAAAAAAATATTGCATACTTTCATATTTTACCCTATACATCAGAGTTATTATTTGTTTTTTTAAAATGATAACTAACGATGATATGAGGAGTTATAATAATAATAATAATAGTAGTAGTAGTAGTAATAATAATAACAATAATAATAATAACGAAGATGATTGTAATAATAGCTTAGCAAATCACTTACAAAAACCAGGATGGGTGTCTTCAAGTAAAAGTAAGATGAATATTCATTTAATTAATTAAATAGAGTTAATTTAAAAGTTAATATTAATATTAATATTAAATTTAAAAAAGCATTTAAAAATCAATTTACACCATTAAAACAAAGATTAGATTCATTATCAATAAATTCAATAAACGAAATTATAGTGTTAAGAATATCTATTCCAGAAATTTCAGCAATCATTAATATTAAAGCAGATAGAGATAGTACAGTTAAAGAGTTATTACACCAAATTTTAAAAAAAAAGAGAATCAATTTTGACAATCATGGTCTATATTTAGTACCAAATATAAGAGTAGATTATGGTATGTGGTTAGACGAATCAAAACCATTATTTTTATACGAGTTATACGATCAAGTAAATATACATATATATATTTTTAGTTATAATTTAATCTCATCATTGTAATAATAGCAAGGTATTCTAACACTTGTAATTCTAATAGGATTTAGTTGAATGTAAAAAGAAAACAAGTAGGGATGTTAATCAAATACAACTATTAAAGATTGTATTACCAGAACAAATGAAATCTAAAACACTTCAGGTAGATAGAAATATGTTGGTAAAAGATGCAGCTAAATTAATTCAAACCAAAATGGATATTTTAGCACAGATTAGTCAAGAGGATATTGATTACTATGGGTTATACTCATTATTACCAAATACCAATGTAAATAGTTATAGCTACACTTCATCAACACCTTCAATATTAATGAATGATAATAATATCTTATCAAGTTATTCAATGGGTGGAAATATTAATATTATAGAATTTAAAAAAAAAGAAATTTTAATATTATCATTACATAATTTACCAATTATTTATAATAATAGTAATATCAATTATAATAATAATGATATTAATAAATTATTAAAATTAGAAATACCAATTAAATCAACCGTATTAGAAACTATATATAAAATTACAAATTGGTTAAATAATACTTTTAATATAAAAATCAGTAATAGTTTTAAGTTATTATTAAATCACTTACCAAAGCTGTGGCTAATCGATAATAATCCAATTGAATATTATAATATAAAAAAAAATGTAAGTGTTGATAGAATTTATTTAAAATTACCTTCATACATTTTTACTAATGATTATATGTATATATGTTTATTATAGGATTTAATTTATTTATTCCCAAAAATTATAGATAATGTTAATGAAGAAGAGGGTATTTGTTTAAAGGTTAGATTTTCAGCGTGTTCACAAACAAATAATTCACAAATTAGTAGTACAAATAAAAAACTTACAACCTTACCAGGCGAATTATTGGTTTTAAAAATTGATAGCGTTATTCTTTTAACTGATTTCTTAAATCCAGGTAAATTTGTTATAGGAGATGTTTATTTAACAAATTTTCAATTAATATTTTTATCAAGAGATACAGTAAGTGAATATATATATATAAAACCATATTGATTATTTATACTAATAATATTTAATTTTATTAAAGAATAAAGAATATAAAGTTCATTTAGGGTCTATTATTAAAGTTGAAAAAGTATCATCAAGTAAATCAAACTCTTATTGCTATTTAGATATCATATGTAAAGATATTAAACATGTCAGGTTTTTATTTAAATCTAAAGATGTAGGAAGAAAAAAGTTATATAGAACCCTAAAAGACCAATGCTTTCCAGGTCTTCAAACCAAATTATTTGCATACTATAACAAAGAAGTGTTTACAAATGAACAGGGTGAACCTATCAATGGATGGAATATATATAACGCAGAAAGAGAGTATAAACGTTTAGGTATAACCTTACCAAACAGTGGTTGGAGAATAACAAAGATCAATGTAGACTATCAAAAATGTGAAAGTTATCCACAAACATTGGTTGTTCCCGAAGCTGTTACAGATGAAATGTTAGTAGATGTTTTTATATTCCGTTCAAAAGGACGTATTCCGGTATTGTCATGGAGACACCCAACCAATGGTACAACTTTAACTAGATGCGCTCAACCTTTAGTAGGTTTAACAAGAAGTCGTTGTATAGATGATGAATTTTTAGTAAAGCAAATAGCATCACCAGATAAAATAAACCCAAATCAATCACAGCAACAACCACACCCAATACCAACTATTACCACCACACCACCAAATTCTAATACACAGCAGTCCCAACCTGTATTACAACATACCCAATCACAAAACTCACTTTTATCATCACCTTCTTCAAATATTTTACAAAATAAAAGGTTATCGTATTATTCAAGTATAGAAGGTTTAGGTAATAATACAACAACCATGGTACCCACACATACCAACAGTATTGGATATAACAGTACAAAAGTTTTAAATCTATTAGACGCCAGACCCAAGGTGAATGCAAATGTCAATAAAGCTATGGGTGCAGGGTTTGAAAACACAACTACAGTATATTCATGTTGCGATTTGGACTTTTTGAATATTGCAAATATTCATGTTATGAGGGACTCTTTTGAAAAAGTAAAAAGCACTTGCTTTGATGTAGTTGGTGGTATACCAGAATATACACCAAAATCAAGAGAGAGTATAGACAATTTAACAGTAAATTTAGAATCAAATAATAACAATAACAATAACAATAACAATAACAATAACATTGAAGTAGAAAATAATAATAATAATGAATCAATAATAGTATCATCAAGCTGTGACGATTTAAATAGTATGCTCACCTCAAGTAACAATAGCTATTTCAGTATAAATAATAATAGTGGTTATAATGGTTCTAATAGTGATATAATCGATAACAATATAGTTTCTTTAGATAAATACAGCTTTTCAGGATGGTATTCAGGTATTGAAGGATCAAAATGGTTTGAACATATTTTACTTATTATGTCAGGATCAATAAGAATTGTAAATAGTATTCAGAGATCATCAACATCAGTGCTAATTCATTGTTCAGATGGATGGGATCGTACAGCTCAGCTAAGTTCAATTTCAATGTTATTGTTGGATCCATATCACAGAACTATTGAAGGGTTTATAGTACTAATTGAAAAAGAATGGTTATCTTTTGGTCACAAGTTTTCAGATAGGTTATCTCAGGTCGAACACTCTGATGAAAGAAGCCCTGTTTTCCTCCAGTTTATCGAATGTGTTTACCATATAACCTGCCAATTTCCAAATTATTTTGAATTTAATGAAAAGTTTTTACTCGAAATTTTAACAGGTCTTTACTCTAATAGATTTGGTACATTTTTATTCAATAATGAAAGAGAGAGATTCGATATCAATAAAGCTAAAGAACAAACACAGTCCATCTGGTCATTAATATATTCAAATTTAGAACAGTACATAAACATAAATTATATAAAATGTGACAGAGTGATAATACCATCATTAGCAATACCAAACTATTCAATATGGAAAAACTATTATTTAAAAAATATTTTACCATCATAAAAATATATAAAAAAAATATAAATAAAAAAATTGTAAATAATACTATAAATCTATAAACTTGGCGGGTTTTTTAAATAAATAATTTGTTTTGGTTTTATTTTTTATTTTTTTTTTATTTTTTTTTTATTTTTTTTTTAGAGGGTATGCAATAAACCTTTGGAGATGCTAGCATGGATGTGATTGGTTAAATTTCCAATTCCACCAAAATGGGAATAATCGAGATCGACATCAGTTGTTATTTTATTTAAACCAAAATTTGTATTAATATTATTACATATGATTTTACTATTATTGCTATTGTTTATATTTTGGAATCTAATTAAGTTTGCTATTTTAAAAAGTAATTAGTAAAAGGGTATTTTTTACAAATTTTTTAGTTTAAACACTTACATAATATTGACATTTTGTTTTAAATAAATAAATAAATAAATAATATAAATAAATAAATAAATAAATATGTTGAATAAATAATAAATAAATAAATAATAAATAAATAAATAAGTTGAATAAATAAATTAATAAATAAATAAATAAATAAATAAGTTGAATAAATAAAATGAAATTTGAATGGAAAAAAATAAAATTTCGTTTGAAATAAATACTAAACAAAAAAAAAAAAAAGAAACAGGATTAAGTAATTAAAAATAAATAAAATAAATAATAATAATTAATTTATTTATTTCTTTGATTAATGGTAATTTAAAATTATACAAATAAGTAAATATGGCGTGTGAGAGAAATTGTGTTTTTCTTTTCTTTTCTTTTCTTTTATTTTATTTTATTTTATTTTATTTTATTTATGCACTAGTGTTTATTTTTGTTTTATTTATATTAAAAAAAAAATGATATAATTGTTTTTATTTTATATTTCCATTTGTATAAAAAATGAATTTGTTTTATATTATTTTTAAAATGATAATCTAACTATATTTATTGTGTCTGTGTCTATGTGTTAGGGTGGGTGGTATTGTGTATGTGTGTGGGGTTTGTGTGATGTGGTGTGGTTAAAATAATTTTATTGTTGTTTATATATAAAATAATATATATATATGTATACTTATTTTTATTGTGGTGGTGGTATTGGGTATTTGTGTTTTATTTCTTTTGTGTATTTATATATTCTATATGAAAAAGTTTTGTAAATTAAATGATGTGATTTATAATGGTTGTTTTTTTATGGTGGTTATTTAGTTACATGCTTTTTTACTTTTTTTTTTTTTTTTTCTTTTTTTGGTGTAATTAAACAAAAATAGATAAAAATACAAATAAAATGCGGTTTTTTCTCCCTCTAATTATTTCAAAAAGGAACAAAATAATTATAATATTAATAATAATAATCGAATTAATATCTAAATCTGATTACTCTGAAAACCAAGTTTTCTTTCTTTTTTTTTAAAAAAAAAACATATAGTGTTTACATTAAAGAATATTACTAATTAATGAAATAAAACAACCCTAATATAAAAAATTATATTAATATTTTGCGGAATGTAAAATTCATTAAGAATATTCTTAGTGAATAAAAAAATCTATTAATAAAGACACACACAGATAAACAAACACTACCCAATAAAAGTAATAAAATTAAATAATACACATAAAAATACTATATATACATATATGGGTTATTTAATTTTATTTTAAAATATTGTTATAAAAATATTAAGTAATGGGTTGATTTAAATTAATGATATAATTAATTTTATTTTTTTTTTTTTTATTTTTTTTATTTTTTTTTTATTTTTTTTTTTTAAAATTGAGTTATTTTTAGAATTTAGATATATAATTGTAAATAAAGTGTTGGATTGTTGTTGATAGATTATTATAATTGTTATTATGGTTGTGTAATAACTAAAATGTACACTTATTATCTTATAGAGTAGTGGCGAGTGCAGAATAAATGAGTGAGATTTTATTAAATTTTCAAATAACAATATTTATCGGTTGTGTGTGTGTGTGTACTTATGGATGTGCTTAGATTTAGGAAAGATTAATTTAAATAAATAAATTATCTAAATTAAATTTAATCTATTAAATTTAAAAAAAAGATTTTCTCTTTTTTAAACAATTCTAAATTTAGAACTTTCTTTAAACCAAAACAACATAGGAAAACAAAATACAACAACAACTAACTTATCATATATTCATATGAATTTGCATATTAAGTGCATATATACATAATTTAAAATGGTGTTTATGGTGTGACTTTGCCCACATAAAAATATATTTTAAAAAAATATAAAAATAAAAAAAAATTTACTTTTTTTAAATTTTTTTATTTTTTTCATATTTTTTTTTTATTTTTTTTTTCAAATTATTTTTTTTTTAATTTTACAAATCTTGTTTAATCATTTAATTTTATTTATTATTATTATAATAATTATCATATTATATATACATATTTTATTTTATTTATCATTTAATAAATAATTTTGTTTTGGTTTACAAAATGGAAAATAAAATTAAATCTATAAAATTAAAAATTGAAGAATCAAATCATTTTCAAATTCAAAGAGAATCAGTGTTATTAATTCATCAATTATTATTAAATGAAAAATCACAACAAATTTTCGACTCTTCTTTAAATCTATTCTTGCAATTAATCTATAGTCCCTTTGTGCATGTAATTGAAACAACAATAGAATGTGTGAGTATTTATAGATATCTTTATTTTAAATTTTTAAATTTTAAATTTTAAATTTTAAAATTTAAAATTTAAAATCAAAAATTTAAAATTTAAAACAAATCACCTATTTATAAAATATCATCATTATGATAGTAATGATGATGATGATGAATATTAATAATAAAAATAATCTAATAATATTATACAAAATAATATATATATATATATATTTATTTAACTAACATTTTATTTAAAATTATTTATAGATTATAAATTTAGTTAAAATTAAAAAAGTTGCTAGGGAAATAATATTAAATAAATTATTAGAATCAATTGTATCAATTGATAAATCAATGGTTGGTGTAATTGTTAAAGCCATAATTGGTTTATCAATTGATATTGAATATATGTCAAAAATAATTAAAGAGATCAACATCAAAGGAAATTCAGTATTCCCATTGAACACTTTAACCAAACAATTTTCGGTATCAAAACCAGAAATCTATGGCTCAGTATCAGAAGAGATTGAAATATTATTATTAGATTCAAATATTCCAGCTTCACTTAGAGATCAACGTTTCGAATTCCTCAAACCATCTTTATCAAATTTATTATTAAATTCAAATGAATTACCAATGGAAACATCGTTACTTCATAATACATTGATTAGAATCGCACACGATGCTCCCAATTTATACCAACCAATTCTTAGTTTTCTATCATCACTATTATTTTTATATAGTAATAATGGTAATATTTCTCAACAACAATATCGTCAAAAAATTCAATTTGTTCGTGACTTAATCGACTTGATAAGATTCCCACCTTCATCACATTCACCAACATTTTCCAATAATAATAACAATAACAATAACAATAATAATAATAGAGAGTCAAAGAACGAATTCACAAGCTCCATTTTATCGATTTTATACTATTTATTAAATATCTTTGTCGATAGCAAAGAATCAAATCAAGTATCTATTAGAAATAATGTATTAGTATATTTACAAGAGTTAATATTGCTAGAACCATGTATTGTTTGGTACCAATCTTATAACACAGGATTAAAACATTATAATACACCAATAATTGTAGTTCTCCTCCTATTTTTACCATCCTCAGTCACAAGTATTCAACAAAAAATTTTAGAATTACTCCAAATCTCTATCGACTATTTACCAATCAAAATCACCGACAACAATCAGTATTCTATCATCACATCACTTAGATTATCAGTTTCTCCATTAATCAGAATGATCTCAACTTTCAATTCATCAAATAGTCAACAACAGCAACAACAACATGAAGTTTTAAAGAAATTATTAAAAGATATTGAAACTTTAATTTCAACCATTTCATTAAAAATTGATAATAAACAATATATAAATCAATCAAATAAAGAAGATGACGATAATGACTATGACGAAGACGAGAGAAATTTAAATAAATCATCAGATAAAATGATCAGCTTGGATACTTTCCTTTTAGATAATTTTATTCCAATTAATTTAGCATGGAATTTATTAATCTCAAATAGAAATGGAGAATTAGTTTATAGTGTTTTACCAACTTGGTTAAATATTTTAAATTCAAATATAAAATTAAATCATGATAATCTTCACGAAAAAGAAAAGTTAGAAAAGAAAAATCAAAAAAAACAATCATCACAGCAACAACAACCACAACCACAACAACAAAAATTAAATAATAGTGTTGACTTTTCAAACGAATTTTTAATTTACTTTTTATCACCATTTTTATTATTTAAACACAATCAACAAGATCAGTTAGCATCAGAGATCCGTATTGAGGCCATTCATCTATTACCAGTTATTCCTAGACAATCAATTGAATCCATTTCAATTATACCTTTGTTCTTTTATGCAATTCAAAGAGAAGAAAAGTCTGAAGTCATTTTAGAGCTTTTTGAAACATTACCAGAATTAGCAAAAAATAAAGATTGTTTTGCCTCAGTATTAAAAATTTTATCAAACTTGGATCAACAAAAGAAAAAAGAATCTTCAATTCTTCCATCGTTCATTTTAAGAATTTATTGTAAGCTTTGGAAATCAAATTCATTAGTTTTCCCAAAAATAGAAGAGTTAATCTATTCAGTTATTCAACAGGTTCAACAACAAAAAGAAGAAGAAACAAATAAATTTGATCAACTATTTGAAGATAAATTATCAACTGCCCAAACCATTAAAGATATATGTGAGTTTGATCCCGATCAAGGTCAAGAATTAATCCAACCACTTTCACAATTTTTATGTAAAGAAAGTAATCCATCCATTTTATCTCTATCTTGTGAGGCATTAAGTTCACTATGCAAATATGAAATCATTAGCTTTACAAGTGCCTGGAATGTAATTAAAAAGAACTTGGGCCATGAAGAAGGCTTTGAAAACGATAGACGTTCACCAATCGTGTTGGTTAGCCTTTTAGAGTTCTTTTCAAATGGTATTAACGATTTTAATGGTCAAGCTTCGCTGGAACAAAAAACTATCGATGTCATCACCGATATTATTAAAAGAGTTTGGAATTTATCAAGTCATCAAGATAGTAATGTTTCTTCAAAGGCATATTATGTATTGGCAAAGTATATTCAAGCTTTAGAGAACCAAGAGCTTTTAGAAAAGATCCAATCAAAAATACCAGCACTTTTAGAGAGATTAGGCAATTTACCAAAAAACACTCCAATAGATCCAAACTTTACTTTGCTTTTAGATTCATTATTAGAAAACGAACTTAAAGAAAAGAGATCATTAAAAACAGCTCATCAAAATATTAAACAAACCAAATCAGTTTCAATATTTAATAATAACAACAATAAACTCTTAAAGATTATGAGCTTATTAGAGGACGAATTAGATGAAGAATCAAGAACTGGTATTAAATCTGGTATTATTTTAGGTTTACTCTGGTTTAGCAGTGATTCAAATAAAGACGCATCAAGTGAACCGAAGAAGGAAACAAAGAAAGAAATTTTAATGAACTTTAAATTCAACAAAGGTTTATTAAATGACTCTATCGAGTTTCTTGATAACTCTAGAGATTTACTTACCAAGGTTATGTCATTGGGCGCATGGGGTAGATTCATGAATGAATGCTTCAATGCATACGAAAAGAACGATATTATGAGACAATCTTTACCAAGCGGAACCAAATTAACTGCAAAAGAAACCCACGAAAAAGTATTTGACGAAATTCAAGAGCAACTTTTAGAAACCATCACAGGAAACCCATCAAGTGTTCAAGCTGAAAATTCAATCTTTGCTTTGGTCATGATGTCTAGAAATCTTTCAAGAGTCTGTTATTCTAAAATGGAGTCTGTATTTAACCAACTCTTAAAATGGGTAACTGAATCTAAAACTATATTCTCTGGTAACGCTGATATTGTTGTAGGTGCATCTTATTTAGGTTTGGGAATATTGGCTCCATGTCTTTTGGCCGATAGTACTCTAGTTAAAGATGCAATCTCATCTTTAGAATTCTCAGCAACCTCAAGCGAAAGCAATGTAGATGCAAATGTTAAATTCAATTGTTATTTGGCTTTAGGTATTTGCTCCAATCAATTGTTAGCTACCCAACTCGAAAAGAAGAGAATTAATTTAATATTGTACAATGCATTTATTGAACAATTTGGTAACCCAAAATCAACAAATATTAATGAATCTATGGCAATTAGTGGATTATGCTTTGCAATTGGTTACTGTAGTAGCTCATTTGAAGAGCTTTCAATGACTGATAATCTTTTAAAGATTAATGAAACTATTGAAAAGAACTTATTACACAACCAACAATTTATTAATGATTGTCCACTTTCCTATGGTCTTCTTCTCATCTCGCACTCTTCTATTGTCGGAAGTTGTTTCAAATTAAACCTTTTACCAGCTGCTGAAATCAAATCAAAAGTTGTTCCATTCTACCAAAATATTGGTAACAAGAGTTCAATTTATCAATGTATTGCTTTTAACAATTTAATTCAAACTCTTTTTAGACAAGGCTATACCGAATTAGATTTACAATTCATACAATCCATTTTAATGGCAAACAAAACAGTTATTTCAGAAAATAGCAACTCCTCATCATTGGAAAAGATTAACTCTGTACTTTCAACATCAATTCTTTTAGGTTCACCAATTTTATCACAATCTACATCATGTTTAGATTCAACATTAGAAGGCAGCGTTTTAGATTTCATAAACTCCCAACCATCAAGTAGAAAAGACTTTAAACAACTCTTGGATGAAATAATAGATGCAATGACCCAACTCTTTGAATCCGCAAATACCGACTCAAAAACAATTAGATATACCGCAATTTGTTTAGGTTCAATTACACTTCCAATTGGTAAAAAATCAATGTCTGCATCATCAACAGTTTCACAAGAACCAGAAAACTATGACCATTTACCAAACGAATTATTCATAAAAAGTATCTTCAACTATTTAGTATCATCCTCTTCATTACCAAATAAATCTAGTGAAGAAACCATAGAGTGCTGCATTAGAGTGTTCTCAAAAGCTGATGGGGCTAAAATGCCATTAGTTAACTGGGGCTCAGTTATTAAAAGAGTGTACAATCAAACCGAAAACATCAAAGTCAAAAAGCAATGTATCGAATTTGCAGCTGAAAATATAACTCTTTCAAGTTTATCGATTGTAGTTTCTGAATGGTTAAGTGTATCTCAGTTCAAGAACAGTAACACATCTATTCAAAAAAAGCTTTTAAAAGTTTTACCAAGAGTTTTAAATCAATTGACCCCAACACGTATCAACTCTATCTTTGACGATATTTTATTAAATATTTCAAACCAAACCTTCAAAATCTATAAAGACTACCCACCAACCAATTTATTTTTATTATGGAAAATCCTTAGCAGATCCTTTAATAGCAATACAAATGATAGTAGTGATCAAGATGAAGACGAATACAACTTTAATATTAAACCATCAAAAGAACCAATGTCAAACGAAACCAAAGAAATAGTATTTAGATTTATAGTTATTAATATTAAACTTTTACCAAGTCCATATAATTACGAGAATGAACTTCTTTCAAGCGAAAATATTAAATTATTAAACATTGCAAGTGAATCATTACATCATTTACCAAAAGAAAGAATACAAGCAAACCTTCCACTCCTCTCTGGTATCAATGATATTGATAACGAAGCTAAAATTCAATATCTTTATGTACTAGTTTTATCCAAAGGTAGTCTTGGAAAGCCATCTCTTTCAAATTTCTATAAAATCAAATCATGGTGTTTCTCCTCCACTGATGCCACCCAACAAAGCAAAGTTCTTTCTATTTTGCCACTTATTTTAACAAAACCACTTATCGATAACCAAAGCCAATTTGGCTTCGATGTCATCTTAAATGATATTTTCGACTCTATATCACTTACATCAAAACAACATATTATAGGTTTAGAATTATTATCACAATTAATTTCAAATCAAATTAATTTAAATATTTTCGAATTTAATTCATTCTTTAATTTATATAATAACGTAAATATATACATATATCTAAAAAAAAAAAAAAAATTTAATATTAATTTTATTTTGTTTTATATACTATAGGTTGATATTAATACAACTCAAGAAGAAAAAGATTCTTTAAACATTATTTATAACTTTAGATATTTAGAACTATTACCATTCTATTTTAAAGTTTTATTTAATAATAGCACCCAACTAGACAGCCAAGATATCATTAATAAGCTTTCAACAATACTTCAAAACAAATGCTCTTGCATGGATACCAAGGTTAAATCTATTGTTTTTTCATCCATTTTAACTTTAAAACAACTAAATAATCAACAACAAAAAGATAACTCTCAATTATCTTTATTTAATCTTTATAAACTAATAAATAATAAATAAATTTATTTATGTATATTATGGTCAAACCAATATATATATATTTTAAATAATTATAATTATAATTTTTTATTATTACATTAAATTACATTAAATTTAACAACTATATTAATATAGTGTTTAATTGCAACCACATGAACCACCTAATAATCCACCGACGATTCCACCAACAATACTGGTGACGGCAGTTAAATTGATATCAACATTGACATTAACATCAATATTGGCAGCTGCTGGAATAAAGATTGGACCACTACCGCCACAACCACCGCATGCAACTTTATTTGAAGACATTGATAATGAAGCACTCTTTGAGCTGATGCTTGATTTTGAGCTGGTGCTCATTGGAGATAATGAAGTTAAAGCAGCTATAAAAATATTTAAATTTTAATTAGTATGTTTTAAATATTATATTATATATAAAATATTTACATAAGATTGTCATTTTGATGTTTTGTTTTGTTTATTTTGAATGATTAAAAAAATAATAATAAAGTTTAATTTATAGTTTTAAAATTAATATTAAAAAAAATAATAATAATTAAAAATAAATTTATTATTAAAAAACATATTTTTCCATTTCTAGTAGATAAATCTATAAAACTTAGAAATTAAAAAAAGTTGATAAAAAAAAAGCTTTAATTAATTGTTTTTTTTATTTGCAGTTAATCGATTGATCTATTTAAATTAATTTAAACATTTGATTATATAAGTGTTTTTTTTTAATATTTTTTTAAAAAATAAAAAAATTTTATAATAATTATTCAAATTTTTTTTAAAAAAAATTCTTTTAATTACTTTTGTACATCTATTGTTAAAAAAATAATTATGACCTAAATAGGTTAACTTTTTAAATTTATAAATTCTAGGATATGAACTATATATATAACACCCTTAAAAAAAGTATTATAAAAAAAAATATTCCCCCTACAAAAAAAAAACACTTTTTTTTATATTATACATTTTAACCCCATTACACACTTTATTATAAGATTTGTATGAATGAAATCAAACATGGGGTATTATTTTTTTTTGTAAATAATAAAATAGAAAGATAAAAATATATAGGCACCCTTATATTATCACTATATAGGCTCTAAATATTGAATCCTAATTTAATTAATTAAAAGTTAAACCACTTTTAAATTTATCTTTTTTTCTTTTTAAAAAAATTAAATTATTTTAATTTTTTAAAAAAAAAAAAAAAAAAAAAAAAGTATAAATAGAGTTTATTCAATTTAAATTTAATCACAAACAAAAATCAATAT
>NW_003519605.1:0-45751 GCF_000190715.1 Dictyostelium purpureum | reverse complement strand
GTGTTAAGCATATCAGTTCTGGGTTCGAGGGCCGGTAGATACGTAATTATTTGTTATATTTAAAGAAATTTCAACGAGTTTTCAGAAGAAAATTTTAGGTCCAAAGCAAACGTTATTCAAAATTTTTTAAAATTTGGGTTTTTTAAAACTTATTTATTTTTCTTATTTTTAGTAATTATCAAAATCCCCTCGACAAAAAGTTAGATTTAGGCCTGTAGTTGCTAAAGCACACAAAGCAATCCCTTTTGAGCGAAGTGGTGAAAGACAAAGTTCCACAAATATTTTAAGTACCCACAAAAATTGTCCATTTTTTCAAGATATTTCAATCTACCCCAAAAAAACAGGGTCGCTGGTGTTTCTAGATTACAAGTAGAGGAGTTTTAATAGAATCTGCTAAAGCGGCATCATTCTGGACTCAAATAGCAGACATTCTGCTTCGAAAAGTTTCGTCGAAAAAAAAAACAAGAACGTGTGGGCGGGGGTATATATACGCGTGCGAACAAGCAATTAAAAGTTCATCATCCGCAGAAGCATCATGTTACATTGATGCCGGTTATTTAATATGGGAAAATGAAATTCAAGCCTCAGAAACAGAAATTATAGGGTTTTATTAAGTGACAAAGCATCATTACCATATCTTTCTGCAGTTATCAAGGAAACCATGAGATACAGACCAGTTACTTCATTTGGTTTACCAAGAACAACTACCAATGATATTGTTATCGATGATAAATATTTCATTCCAAAAGATTCTCAAGTCCTTATTAACTACCATGCTCTTTCATTCAACGAAAAGTACTTCCCAAATCCACATGTATTTGATCCAACCAGATTTATTAATGAACCAAATAACCAAGCTTTCATTCCATGGTCTATCGGTCAAAGAAATTGTGTTGGTATGTATTTAAATTTATTATCTATTTAAAACTTTTAAATTATATTTATTAACACCCATTCATTCATTTATTCATTTTCTAGGTATGACTTTTGCTCAAGATGAAATTTTCTTATGTATCGCAAATGTTTTATTAAGATATAGATTCAAATCTGTAGATGGCAAAAAAATCAATGAAATAGAGAAATATGGTATCACAACAAAACCAGTAGATCGTTTCAATGTTTTATTAGAAAAGAGAGCTTAATTCAATTAAAAATTTTCGATTAATCCTCTCTCCATTCTTTTTTAATTTTAAAAATAATAATTTATTTTCAAAATTCACTCATAAATTTTTTTTTTTTAACAAATAATAAATACTTTGGTTATAATTTTAAACAATTAAACTAATTTTATAAATTCATAATTTATATTATTTTTATAATTATAAAAATCTAATGTTTTATTTGTTAAAAAAAATAATCAGGGGTCTAAATATTTAGGACTGTAGACTAGATAGCGGTGGGTCTTGTGAAATTGGTTCTGATTTTACGACTATTTGATGTGTTGGTGTTGATGATGAAGTTAGCATTGGCATTGGTGTTAGTGTTAGTGTTAGTGTTGGTGTTAGTGTTGGTGCTGTTATTGTTACTGTTGTTACTGTTGTTACTGTTTTTGTTACTGTCGTTGTTGTGGTTGTGGTTGTTGTTGTTGTCGAACCATTCTCTGTAATAATTGATTTCTTTATTGTTGAATGTTCATGGACAATTTCTTCTCCTTTATTATTATTATTATTATTATTATCATTATTATTATTATTATTATTACCATTATTATTGTCTTCTTTTTTATTATCATAATTTTCATTATCATTAATCTCTACTACTTCTTCTTCTTCTTCCTCTTCCTCTTCCTCTTTTTCTTCTTCTTCTTCTTCCTCTTCTTCTTCTTTTTCTTTTTCTTTATTATCACTTTTTTCTTTTTTTTTTGACCAATTCTTTTCAATTTTAAAAATCCCCTTTCGTTTCTTTATTATTTCTGGTTTTTCTATACCCAATGAATCTCTTATTTGATTAACAATCTCCTGTTTGTATTGATCCTGTTTTTTGAGATACTTTCTAATATCCACTGAAGAACCAATGAATATTTTCATTTCAACCAAAGTATGAAAATTAATTTCATGGTGAGTGACGAGAAATTTTCTTGTTTTATATTGTTTAACCTTTTCTCTGCAGATTATTTCATAACAACGTCTAAAATATTGAAAACGTGATTCCTCATCTATGATGAATAATTCTGGCAAATTCTTTTCAAATTCTTTTCTACTTTCTGTGAAAAGAATACGACCCTTAATTGCTTTCACGAAAGTATGGTTTTCATCAGGTACTGCTACTGTAATCCCACATTGTTTATACATTCTTTTTTTTGTATCATATTCATCTGTTGGATCTGTAAGTTGATCATATATCGAGGACAGATATCCTTGAGTGCAAATTAAATAATATTTGTTGTTGTGTTTGACAAGTTTCATTATTATTATTATTATTATTATTATTATTATTATTATTATTATTATTATTATTATTTATATAATTATTATTTTTTTTTTTTATTGATGTTATTAAAAAATAAAAAATAAAAAAATTAAAAAAAAATACCCCTTTTCATAATTTTTTTTATTTATTTATTTTTTTTTCTTTAATTTTTGGGGTAGTGGTTTAAGCGCGAACGCTGTAAACCACAAAATTCACAAATTAGATCCATGTCTTTACGACACACATAAGCCAAACCCTTGGTGCGATGGTCTGATAACCTATGTCTTTCAAAACACCTGTTTAAATGATCATGTTTTGAAATAAGATCAGGTAAGTATAACTAATATTTATTTCCATTAACATTATATCCACACCTTTTGTTAACTTATATTATGGGTTTTGTTTTAATAATTTATATATTATAATACTGTATAAAATTCAACAATAAAAACCCATTTAAGAAATTTTTAAAATACAAATATAAAGTGAAAAAAAAAAATTAATAATAATCCATTGAGGAAATTTCAAAAATATACTGTTGTGGTATTTAAATTTAATTTATATCCTATCCAACTATTTTTCATTGTTTTGTTTTTTTATTATTATTTTATTTTATATTTTAATTACCATCAAAAATATATTTTTTTTTTGAATTTTGAATCAATTATTTGAATTAATTTATTTCATAATAATAGTTCATGGTTAGAGTATTATCCTTTATATGTATAACTGATTTTAATTTTCAAATAATAAAAATTAAAAAAAATAATTTTTTTTTTTTTATTTTTATTTTTTTTTAATTTTATTTTTTTAATTTTTTTCTTTTTTTTTTTTTTTTTTTTTTATTTATTTTTTTACATTAATATTAAAAAATAAAAAAGAAATCAAGAATTTTGTAGAGTTTAAAAATATAAATAAATAAGATACATCATATAAAAATTTAATAAATTTTATAATATATACAACAAAAAATGGTAATGATGAATGAGGAATATATTGCACTTACCAAGCCTCAATACTTTTTTATTGTTGCTTGTGCATTTTTAGGTGTATGTATTAAATAATATAATAGCAATAGTAATAATAGTAATAATGAAAACAATAAAAACCAATATTAAATATATTCATAATACTAATCAAATCATTTAAATTTTTAATTAATATAGACTTTAGGTGTTATGGGATGGTAATATAGATTTTACACATATAAAGATTATATCATAATAGCAAATTATTAATTATATGTTTAACAATATTATTATAGGTGTCAAAATCCATTCGATATTATTCTTGGTCTTGCCAATATGCCATTAATGATTATTGGTGTTAGAGGTATTCATAAAAGAAAGAAGCCATGGTTATGGATTGTAAATATTAGAATTTTATATAAAAAAATAATAAAAAAGCAATATTAACAAAATTTAACTTTATTTTTTATAGTTTATGTGGGCAATGGTAGCATTAGGTATTTTATATTCAATCTCACTTGCAGTAGTTTTAATTCTTTATTATAAACATAGAAAAGATGAAGATTTTAAAACTTCAAACTTTGGTTTTGTTCCAGATGTTGTTGTTGATGCCATTAAAGCCCTTTATTGTGTAAGATATTTTTTTTCTTTTTTTTTTTTATTAAATATCTTTTATTAATTTTTTTCTTTTTTTTTTAATATAGTTGGGATTGGCCATTTTTACATCATTTATTAGAAAAACTTTAGACCAAACATATAAAAAACCATCCAGCCAAATGAATCGTATTTAAAATATATATATAATATTGGTAATATAACCAGTATTAATCCAAATAAAAACCGTCATTTATATGATATTGTATAATTTCAAAAAAATATTAAATAAAAATTAAAATAACAACTCAAAAAAATAGGTTTTTTTTTTTTTACATAAAAGATATTTTTTTTTCCAAAATTTTTTTATTTTTTAAAAAATCAAACAAATAAACAATGATAAAAATAATAATTATTTCTTTAATATTATTTTCAACATTTTTTTTTGGGTGTATTTTCACTACCACCATCGATTTATGTAACCACATCCAAAATAAACCAAACAGCATTACACATTCAATATTATATCACAAGTAGCGGTAATTTGTTGCAAGATTTTTCTATTGAAAATGGTGACACACCAGTTTGTGTAGTATCAGCAGATATGTATAGTGTAGTTTACGTTTCATACAATACAAATAAAGGTTATTGCTTAAACCATTATGATATTGATACCCAAGCTATAAAAACCCTTTCAAATGTTGCATATACCTATCATGGAAATGACTACTATTACCAACCATCCATTTCAAGTTCACCATCAAACCAAGCAAATTATATCACTTTAGTTGGCAAAGGTAATATGGGATGGCTTGAGTTTTTAACCTTAGATTTCGAAAAAGGTTCATAGTAAGTATTTTTTTTATAGTGCACTCCTATAAAAACATTTAAAAACTAACTATTGATTTATTAACCAATCAATTTATTTCATTAGTAATGAAACAAGGGCCAATGTTGAGCAAAATTATATAAACACATTTTATTCATCAGGCTTTGACTATTATTCAAACTCATTATATTTATCTTATATCAGCAGTAGCTTGTGTGTTCGTTATGATGTTTTAGATGTCAAAACCTCAGAATGGGTTAACATTACATCAAAATATTGTGACTCATCCGTTTTAAGTAATAATGATAAGGCTTTCCCAATTATGTACAATTCTATTAAATACCTAATAACCTCCTCTAGTAGCACTAACCAAACTGTAATGAAAAGAATTGATATTGTCAATGGTATTCCAACAGGCACCGATCTTTTCAGTTTTATAAACGTTGGTACCCCAGGAAGCAAAACACCCATCTTTTTTGCATATCTTCAAAACGGTTATATAACTATTGCTACATATACAAACTTTGGTAAAATTCAAGTAAATACCATTTGTCTAACTGACTTCTCGACATCATCATTTTTAGTTCCAGCAACTTCAAGAGTTTATTCAATTTTGACCATAACCTAGACAAAGAAGAAAAAAAATTAAAAATAAAATAATCGAATCATAATCTTTTTTTGTTATAATAAAAACAGTTAAATAGCTTGGGTAAAATTTTTAATTATTATTATTTTTCAAGCTATAGTTATTCTATATTTTCAAGCAAACCAAAAATCATTTGTAAATTAACATATATTATTAAGTTTTTTTTTTTTTTTATATATAAAACACACCAGTATTTAAAATCAATTTCGGAATTTAAACTTGAAAAATTAAAATTAAAAATTTTGTTTTAATTTTATATTTTTTTTTTTTTTTTCCGTGCTCCTCTTTCAAAAATAAAAAAAAATAATATCTGGTTTTTTATTTTCATGTAATGCAATAATAATTTTAGAAAATTATTTTTAAAACAAGAAGGGCATTTGTTTGGCAGATTATAAAATAATCTTTTTACATGATGCAAACGTTTAAAAGGATTCGGGATGGGTTTAAAAAATTTTCAAACCCCAATTCATATTTTTTTTTTTTTAATTTTTTTTTTTTTTATTTAAGACCAAAATAGTTTTATCAAGGCAAAACTGAAAATCACTTATCTTTTTTTTATTTTTACAAATAAAATATTATTTTTGAAATAAATATTTATAATTTATTTTTGGGTAATTATTAAATATAAGAATATAAAAAAAAAAAAAAAAAAAAAAAAAAAAAAAAAAAAAAAAAAAAGGAAACCACACATTCACACATTTACCCACCCACTTTTAATAACACATACACTCTAAAAAACAAAATAATAAAAGATTTATAAAATATTTATTTTTAAATTTCATTACACACTTTTATTTTTATTTATAGAATAGTAATTCTTTTTACCATATAAATAAACAAATAGTAATAATAATAATAATAATAATAATTAATATTCAAATAAATAAAATTATAATTTTATTTATTTTTTTTATATTTTTAAATATAATTTAAAATAAATAAATAAATATTAAATTAATTTTTTTTCTTTTTTTATTTAAAGAAATGGTATTGTTAAAAGTAATTCCTACCAATAAAGACGAGGTTATAACGACAGCGAAATCATTACTTACTATAATACTTAATTATTTCCCAAGATACACTTTAAAGTCTATTGATACTCTACCAATTAATGTAGATGAAAGATTACCATGGCTTCCAACTATTTTATTATCATTCCAACATGTTTTGGCAATGTTTGGTGCTACTGTAGTATGTCCATTGTTGATGGTAACTATTTCTCTATATATACTATATAACTATATAGAGTAAACATTATTTCTAGTTCAATACCTAAAATACAAAATTATTATTACTATTAGGGCTACCCAACCAATACTGCCCTTTTATTTAGTGGTGTAGGTACAATTATATTCTATATCTGCACCGGTGGTAAAGTTCCATCTTATTTAGGTTCATCATTTGCATTTGTCGGTGTAGTAAATGCTGCCACAGGTTATGTCCCAGGTAGTGGACCCAATCCAAACATTCCATTGGCTTCAGGCGGTATTGTAATTTGCGGTTTTATTTATTTGGGTATTTCACTTATTGTATTAATTGCAGGTCATGCATGGCTCGAATTTTTAACTCCTCCAGTTGTAACGGGATCGGTAATTATCTCGATTGGTCTTCATTTAGCAAATAATGCCGTAAATCAAGCAAATACTTCAGGTTTTGATGCATGGATGGCTTTGGTAACTGTTTTTGTTGTAGTACTTTGCACATGTTATGGTCCAGGTCCATTGAAAAGATTACCAATTCTTGTAGGTGGTGTAACAGGTTATCTTGTTTATTTATTCTTTGGTCTAGGAGGTGTAGGTCCAGGTATTGACTTCACTATTGTAAAGGATTCAAAATGGATTGGTGCACCTGCAACCGCCACACCAAAATTCGATGGTACCTACGTCTCATTAATTGCACCAGCCGCTATTATTTTAGCTGCTGAAAATATAGGTCATTTAAAAGCTGTAGCAACAATGAGCAATAGAAATATGGATAAACTTTTAGGTAGAACTTTTCTTGGTGATTCCATAGCAACAATTATTGCTGGTGCATGTGGAAGTATTGGTACCACAACCTATGCCGAAAACATTGGTGTAATGAGTATTACCAAAATCTTCTCAACAGTTTCTTTCCTTGTTGCCGCTGTTATTGCTATCATTTTAGGTTTCTTACCAATATTTGGTGCTGGTAAATATCATTTTAATTGAATTTTGTGGACACCACGCCTTTTATATTAACCTTTTTATTTATAATTTAGTGGTTCAAACTATTCCTCAAGGTGTATTTGGTGGCCTTTCTATTATTTTATTTGGTATTACTGCTATGACTGGCTGTAAATTATTTATTGAAGCAAATGTAGACTTTTCAAAGCCAAGAAACTTGTTAACTGCTGGTATTTCAATTGTATTGGGTGTTGGTATGATCAATGTTGTAGTCGAATGGGGTACATTAAAAATCGATGGTATTGGTGTTGCCACCTTTTCAGCCATCTTCCTCTACCAATTACTAAATGAAAATTGGGGCACAATCTTTAGAAAAGCTTTGACCAAAATCACTGGTAGAAATTTTATGAAAACTCACAAAGGCCAATACGATGAACAACAAAACGATTTAACAGATTCACAAATTAGAAATGATTCGGCTGTAATTGATATGAACAAATTCGATAATAATAACAATAACAGCATTAGTAATAACGATAACGAAGTTACAAAAGGATTTAATGACAATGCAGTTGTTGTTTTAGATAAATAAATAATATAAACTATAAAAATAATAATTTATATTATTTATTTATTATTATAAATCAATCTTTATAATATTAATAATTAAAGAAAAAAAAATATAAAAAAAAAAAAAAAAAGATAATGCTTTATGAATTATAAATTATTTCTTGTAAAAAATAAATAAAAAAAATTTTAAAACAAATATTTCAAACATTGTTTATTTAATTATTTTTTTTTAAAAAAAAAAAAAAAAAAAAAAAAGAGAAATGTGAAAAAAAAAAGAAATAAAGATAAATTTTATTTTATAGTTTTTTTTTTTAATTTTTTTTTTATTTTTAAAATTTTTTTTTTATAGTTTTTTTTTAGATATATAATATTAATTATTATTTAATTATTATTATTAATTAAATAATTTTTAATAGATTTTCTTTTTTTAAGGGTTTGTTTTTTTTTTTTTGAGGTTTTTTTTTAAATAATTAATTATTGATATATATTTAATTTAAACTTTGACGAACTTTTTCAGCAACGGCTAATTGAGAACGTGTTAAAGAAGAAAGGTAAACGATCATTAATAAATCTTTAACGCTATTATTGATAACTTTGTCCATAACTTGAGCATTTGCTTTTGGTAAAGCTTGAATGGTTTTAGCTAAGAAACGACCGAGATGTGGATCACCTTGAATTTCACCTTTTTCGACGGCTTCGATATATGAACAGATTGAATCTAACATTTCATCGAGTTTTTTTAATGAAGATTGGAGAGATTCTAATTCAGAGAGTAAACTAGTTGATTGTTGATCATATTTAGTTTGAGCAATTGATTCGAGACCTGCATTTTCAGCTTCAAAAGTTAAAATTTCTAATGGGAGTTGTGAAAAGTATGAACCTAATGATGAATCTGGTGTTAAACTGAGGTTGTGGGCCATATATGCGTGAATACCCATGGTATCGTTGGTGAGACCAGTATCGACTGTTAAATGAATTGGTGATGTATTACCCATTTCATCACGATAAAAATTATTAATATGAACACTGTTTTCATTAATATCATTACCAGTGGCATACCATCCAATAATTGGTTCTCTTGGTGAGCTCTTTAAATGTAAATCTAACATTTTTCTTTGATATTCCATTTCAACAGCAATCTATAAAATAATTTTAAAAAAAAAAAATTAAATATTAATATTTTTATAATATGTAAATAAATTATTATATATTATTTTATTATTTTTCTATTATTATTAAATTGTTTATTTTGATAGGTTGGCTATAATCCAATTTTTTATTTTCTATATTTAATCCTATCCTAATCTATATTGATATAAATATCGAATCTATGCTGTATTTGCTATGAAAACCTGAAATTATTATTATCATTATTTTTATTATTATATGGTTATCGTTTTCATTATCATTATTTCGCAATTTCTATCATATCGTTATCATTATTTTTATTATTATCATAGCTACAATTATTTATTCTTATTTATTATCTTTTATATATTTATTAATATGTTTGATATTTTACTTGTTCAGTTTCTGAATGTGGAACTGGGAAACAGTTTCTAATTTCAATAACACCATCATTGTTAAAACCTAATAAAGTACCAATAACACGATCTTGACCAGCGTTTCTTCTAATGAAATGATCTAAAATATTGAAAATGACAACTGGGTGAACCTTGACGGTGACTTGTGATGGTAAGAAAATTGAAGTTTCTTTTTGCATTTTGTATATATATGATGTTCGATTAGTTGGTTTAATTAATTATATACAATTTAACTATCACTAAACTAAAAAAAAAATTACACACAAATGATGATTTTTTTTTTTATAGTTTTTGATTGTGTTCAAAAAAAAAAAAAAAAAAATTTTTAAAAAAAATTGAAAAAATTTAAAAAAAAAAAAAATTAAAAAATTACGAAAATTATTTTTTTATTTTTTTTTATAATTTTTATTTTTAATATTTATTTAAATAAATAAATTAATGTATTATTAGCAAAATAATATTATTCCCCAAATTCTATAGATATTTGTTTGTTATCTTGTTGTTATATTGTTTACAAAAAACCAATAACTTATAAATAGATTTAAAACTAAATAGTTTTTTTTTTTTTTTTTTTTTAAATTTATTTTTTTTATTTTTTTTTATTTTTTTTTTTTTAAAATTTTTATTTTAAAATTTTTTTTTTTTTTTATTTAAAATTATATAAATTATTTATTTTAATTTAAAATAAGTAAATATTTAAATATGAATGCTTTTTCCAATGATGGTAGTTTTATGGAGCAATTCTTAAAAAGACAGGTATGCATATAAAATATGATAAGGATATTGGGAAATAAAAAAAATGAAATCGATTCATTTACTAACCTGTGAATATTATTTTTAAATTTAGAGAGTCAATGAAGATGGATCATCAGCAGGTGTAGGTCAAGACGAACAAAACCAATATAGTGATCAAGGTTATAATGGAGGATATAATGATTATTATAATAACCAACAACAACCAGGTCAAGATGGATATAATGATTATTATAACAATAGCAGTAACAATAGTGGCAATAGTAGTTATCCACCACACCAGCAACAATCTTCTTATCAATCACATACTCAGCCACCACCACCATATAATAATAGTTTACCACCACATTTACAAGGTAGCGGTAAACCAACAGAGCCAACTAAAATTGTTTGGGCAGGAAACGTTCATCCAGATTCAAGTGAAGATGAAATTCGTGGATTGTTCTCACAATTTGGATATATTCAAGCAATTAAAATTATACCAGCAAAACAATGTGCTTTTATTACATTTGGTGATGTAAATGCCGCAATTGCAGCACAATATAATTTAAATGGTACACCTATTAGAGGTTACCCATTAAAATTGGGCTTTGGTAAAGTAAGTTTAATCAACTAGTTTATAAATTACATTCCCATTATTGTTTATATATTAATATTTTATTTATATTTTATAGGTAGAAAATGCACCAGCAGCTTTCCAACAACAACAACAACAACCACACTTTAATAAACCACCACATCATTTACAAGAAGAAGTACCAACTAAAAATTTATGGCTCGGAAATATTGGACCAAGTGTAACATCAGAAACATTAAAACAATTGTTTGATCAATTTGGAAATGTTGATAATATTCGTATTTTAGTAGGTAGAGGTTGTGCATTTGTTAATTTTTTTACAGTTGAATCAGCAATAGCAGCAAGAAATAATTTAACTGGCACTATGGTTTGTGGTATGCCATTAAAGATTAATTTTAGAAAAGAGGATGAAAGTTATAAATCTAGATTTGGAGGACCACCAACACAAGGCGATGACCAATCACAACAACCATCACAATTACCACCAGGTAGACCAGGTATGAGACCACCACGTCCACCAAGAGAAAACCAAATTCCTTTACCAGCACCACCACCACAAAATCCATCAGAGCAACAAATTATTGATAAATTCGCAGAATATGTTCATAGAGTTGGACCACGTTTAGAAACCTTTACAGCAGATAAGCAAACTAATAATCCATTATTCTCATTTTTAAAACCACGAAGCCCAACTAACGATTATTATAAATGGAAATTATGGACCATCAAAAATCCAGATACTCATTCATCAACCACCACAACTAGCGACACACCAAATCAAAATTCACCAACAAATAATAATAATAATAGTACTAATAATAATAACCAACAACAATCAAATTATCCACAAACTTATTTAACAGATAGCGAGGTCGCAGAGTTTAAAGAGATTTTATCATCATTAACAACAAGTAGACAATCTATTACAAATTGTAAAAATTGGATCATGGCTCACAGCGCAAATGCATTAGAGGTTATATCATTAGTTGTTGTATATTTTCAAGATAATCAAAATTTACCATTCCCACAAAAGTTAAATATTCTCCATGTATTAAATGACTGTCTTCACAATAGCTCTTCTAAACGTCCAACCCCAGATGATTGGGTTTCTGATGAATTTGCCCGTAACATTAAAGAGTATTTACCATTCATTGTCGGTACAGTTGCAAGTAATGAACCACCAGAAAATCAAGAAAAAGTTTTTAAAGTTTTATTAATTTGGGAAAATCAAAAGTTTTATGATACCCAATTTATCGATTCTTTAAAAAGCGAAGCAACAGATGAAGAAAACGAATAAAATATATATATCTATTAATAAATATAATAAAAATATGTAATGGTTTTTATTTTTTTTTTTTTTAAATAAAATTTTATGAATGTTTTTATTTATTTAATTTTAGTTTTAATAATTCTACATTTAATCCACCATTTTTAAATTTTAATAATTCCTCCCATTTGAAATTGTATTGGTTATTATTTGTTGTTAAATTCTTAAAATATAAATTTCCATTAATTACATATACATCTTTGATTATACTGTTGGGTTCGTTTATATGTTGGTTTAAAAACATTCCAAATCTTTTAAATAGTAGTTTTAAGTCATCTGTTATGTGGTCATTTAAATATGAATAGTTTTTTTGATTTAGTGTATTAAATATTTCTTGTTCTAATTGGGGATCTTGATTTTCATCTATTAGTTCTATAGTTTGACTATTTAAAATTCTTTGGCCGTATGGTAAGTTTGTTATTATTGTAATTTGTTTATTATTGTTGCTATTGTTTATTAATGGCTCAATCGTTGATTTAAATATTTGTTCGAAATCACCTTTAAATAGTTTTAAACGATTTTCAGTGTCTTGTTGGTTTGAGTTAACATTTTGATAACCTTCATTCTTTAAGTTGTGGAACGATGCATCTATGGCTCTTTGGCTGATATCTGAACCAATAAAGAAAACACCTTCATTTAGTTTTGATAAATCTCTATTAATAAGTTTTAGATATTGGTCATACTCCTCCTTTAAATGCCACATAAAATCTTCGAAATGAAATTTTCTAACTAACTTTGTTGACATTGATGGTTTGTATTTTAATAAACTTAACGATTCTTGGATGAGTGTACCGCTGCCACAGAATGGGTCCCATAGCGATGTAGTATTACCATTGAATTCAGTTTTCATCAAAACTGCACTTGCTATTGTTTCTCTAATGGGTGCTTCACCTACATGCTTATCGTTTGATCTCTTGTATAACAATTCACCATTGCTTGGTATTGCTGCATCTACAGATATTTGGGTTTTATCATCTTCAACTCTAATATACACTTTGGTTTGTTCCTTTTCATTCTCCTCTTTAACCAATTGATCAAGTTTATTTTGAAACTTTTCAATTTCTTCATCTATATTATATGGTTCTTCATTATTGTTATTTTCCTGTTGCTGCTTTCTTTTTTTATAGTGTAAATTCTTTAATATCTTTTTAATTGGCTTTAATTTGTTGCTATTGCTTTCTGATTGGATTTCCTTTGTTATGGTTTCTTTAAAAAAGTTTAAAAATCTTTCTTTTACAGCTTCGCTATGATAAAGTTTTGATGATGAGCAGCTAACTGAAACTTGAGGTGGTTTATTTGAACTTGTAAAAAACTTTATATATTCTTCCGTTCCGATTTCTTCCATGCCTTTTTTTAACTGATTAAAATTTTTAGAAATAAAAGAATCACCTACTCTGATTCTTATCGATTCTGATAATCTACTGCAATTGCTGATGGCCCATATGTATTTTGATAGTTTCAATAACTCTTCTTCGCTATTATCTCCATTGTTATTGCTGTTATTGTTATTATTGGTTTCGTTTTTTTTATTATATTTATTATATTTATTATATTTTGATAGTTTTGGTTGTGGTTGTGATTGTGTATCTATTTTGGGTATTGTAAATTCAATTGATCCACTGTATCTTTTTATAGATGGTACCTGTAATTTATTTGATTTTAATATTGATTTAATTTCATTTTCTAGTAATACTTCAAAGTTTGGTGATACATTTATTAATAGTTTTAAATTTTTAATATTATTCATTTTAATTTAAAAAATAAAAAAAATAAAAGAAAAGAAAAAATTTTTTCGTTTTTTTTTTTTTTTCAATTAATTTTTAGATTAATTTTTCTTTTTTTTTATATATTTTTCCCCCACCCCTTATTTCTAAAAAAGATTTTAAAACTGATCAATTAGCAGTATTTATGGTTTGCTTTTACAACAGTTCTCTCCCATAAATTTTATTTCGTTTATACACTTTTATTTTTATAAAAATAAAAGTTTAAACTAAAAATAATATTTTAAAAAAATAGAAAAGGAATTAAAAAATATTTTATTTTATTTTATTTAGTTTATTTAATTTGTTTTTTTCTTATTTTTTAAGGATCTTAATTTAAACATAAACATGTATTGGAATGGGAAAACTAATAAAGTTGTGCAAATCCAAAAAATTACAAAATAATAATAATCAAATCCAAAGTTAATTGAATTTGGTAAACGAACTGAATGAATTTCTCTTTCTTTAATATATGGCAACATATTATACCAAAGGACATCTAAAATTTAAAAAAAAAAAGGAAGCTGTTAATATACAAATTTTAATTACTATTATTTATTATTTATAATAATAATTACTTTCAGCAGCAAAGCCAATTGGGTATAAAATTATAAATGCATTATATCTTAAAAATTGTAAGAATTGTGGAGGAGTTGAGTTATTGATGGTATATAAATATAATGGATAACGAATTAATTCCGATAAACCCCAAATAAAGAACATCAAAGCTACACCCCAATGAGTGTAAACTTCTGGTACAAAAATTAATGCGACTAAGAGAACATGATTTCTACCTAATACTTGTGCTAAAGTTGGTCCTACACTTGATTTGGTTATTCCTAATAATACATTGAAAATTTCTAAAAATGCTAATATTTGTAAAGTGCATACCATTGGTCCTACTGCTGTAAATGTGGTGTCGATTGATTCCCAAAAACCTAATCTCCAAGCCCTCCATAACATATTAAATACAGTATAGTACCAACCAACTGTTTGTGTTGTATTATATAAATTTAAATAAATCGAAGCCATTTCCACTATTCCTTTTTTTTTGTTTTTTATTAATTATATTAATTGAAAATAAAAATGGAATGAAAAATGAAAAAAATAAAAAAAAAATATTTTAAAAAAAAAACAATTCAAAATTTTTTTAAAAATATTATTTTTTTTATTAAACACACCCATATATATAAATTCACAAAATGATTTATTTTTCTAATAATTATTTATAAATTAATTAAACTACAAGATATTATTGGATCTACTATTTATCTTTTTAAAATAAACCACACCTTTTTTAAATTTTTTTTTTTTTTTTTATTAAATTTTATAATAAATATAAAAAAAAAGTTTTAAATATAAACTGTTAAATGTTTTTAATTTATTAAATAATAATATAAAGAAAAAAAAAAGAAAGAGAGAAACTAAAGATGTTTTTAATAGTATTAAAAGTTTGGTTATTTTTATTAGGTTTATATAGAGTTATATATGCTGCTTTGTTTTTAACATTCAACAAAAAAATATATAATGGTTTTAGTGATAAAAAATATGGTTTGTGTTTAATTTTAATAATCCAAAAATATATTTTTATTTGCATTACAAATACTAATATAATGTTAAATTTATAATAGCAACTCCGTTCGTCTGCAGATGTATTGGTGTATATACATTAACAAATGCCATAATAACACTAATAGCTGCATTTTCAACAGAGAATTTTTATTCAGTATTGGCCTGTTTTTCAACATTACTAATAAACTATCCTTTCATATTAAGCGAATGTTTATATTATAAAACTTATAATATAAAGTATTTTTATAATGTAACTTTTGTTGCATTATCTTCAGCAACCTTATTAATAGTACATCTATTAACATTTGATTTTAAATAAATAAACAAAATAAATAAACAAATAAATATAAAATTTAAAAAAAAAAGCTTGGTTTATAAAATATTTAAATGTTTTTTTATTTAAAATTAAGTACTCAGTTTTTTAATTATTGATTCAATTGTATGATTTTGTAATTCTAAAATACTGAATAGATTCTTTTTAAATTCTTTATCTACCCAGTTTTTAACTTGTACTTGTACTAAAGAGTCTGCACCAAATTCTGAAATTTTAAGTTTAGTGTTTACATTGTTTTCATTTATATTTAAAAGTTCTGATATTTTTGATAAAACCTTTCTTTGGATAGCTTCAAATCCTCGGTTATCTTCGTTTTCTTTTGCTTTTTTATCTTTAAAGAAAATATTTACTTTATAGTCAATTTTGTGATTATAAAGGTTACTTGATGCCAAAATATCTAAATTTACTTTGCTTATTATGGTTTTATTATAGTCATTTTGAAGAGTTGCTTTATTTTGAATGAAAAGATCCAATGCACCGAAAATCATATTGGATTCTAATGGTTCTAACCCAATACCTTCTAAAAATTCGCCAACTGAATCATTTCTTGAAACAATACCTGTCGAACCGATGTGTCCCCAATTTACCGTTAATGCTGGTAATCCAAGTGATTTTCTATGATTGGCTAGAGATTCTAAAACACTGTTAGCACTAATATAGGTACTTTGGTTGTGGTTGCCCAATAAAGTTGCTATTGATGATGCCATAATAAAGTTTTTGATTTCCCATTTGTGTTTTATTGATAGATTATGTAAATTGATTGCACCAATAGTTTTTGCACCATGCGAAATATCTAAATGTCTAATGTTTAGTTCTAATGGGTCAACTGTTAAAAATGCGAATGCAAAGTGGAATATTGAGTGAATTGTTTTGATATGTCCATTTTCATTCATTACTTGCGAAACACTGTCTTCAATTTGGTCATAGTTTTCTACATCTACACTCTTGAAATAATAATTTATTTTGTGTTTGTTTAGATTGATTAATAGTTGTAGTTCCCATTTTAGTGATGATTTTGATAATATAATAATGTTTTTAACTGATTTTGAATATTTTGTTATCCATTTGATGATCTCTAATATTATACCAGTTTGACCTGTTACTAAAACAGTTTCACCCAGTTCTTTACTGATTGCATAGTTTGATTTGATAATGGGTACTTTTTCAATTTCTTCTTGTTTTTGTTCTTGTTTTGCAATTAAATAGTTTTTAATATTAAAGTCTTCATAATTGACTACAATTTTACCTATATGCTTTCTTTGATTAATATATTCGATAGCACTTTTAACATTTAATACTGAGTATTCGGAAATTGGAATGGGGATTAGTTTACCGCTTGAAATTTCAGTGCTTATAATTTTTAATATTTTGCATAGATATGAAAAATCAAGTACTAATAGTTCAATGTTTGCGTACGATAAATTGAATCTAAAGTTGTTATTGGTCATGTATTCATTAGGATTTAAATGTGTAATTGAAAGGTCAACGATTCTACCACATGGATTTAAACATTGGAAATTTGATTCTAAAAATTCACTTGGTAAAGTATTAATAATTATATCTACACCTGATTTATTTGAGCCTAATTGTTTTAGTTTTTCTTTTATTTGAACTACATAGTCCTTGTTTCTTGATGAAAAAATACCTGTAATAAATGAGCCATATCTATTGATTAAATAATCCTCTTTTTCATTTGAACCAACTGTTACAAATAGATTTCCTTTAAACTCTTTCCATTTTAGAATTTCTATCATTGATAAACCAACTCCACCAGAAGCTGAATGAATTAAAATTGACTCTTGCTCTTCAATATCTAGATTACCCACCTTGAATAGACAATGGTATGATGTTAAATAAACTGTAGGTATTGATGCAGCTTCGGTAAAAGTAGTATTGCTTGGCATATGGCACAAGTGGTTTTTATTTACAATATTGATACTTGATGATGTGGCATGTCCCATTCCATAAACCCTATCACCAACATTAAATTCGGTAACATTTGAACCAATATCTTTAACAATACCAGAATATTCTATACCAAATTGAGCCGAGTTATCTTCAGCATCAGATGATATATGGCCAGTATACACTAAATAATCCTTATAATTGATACCAATTGCTTTTGTTTCAATTTCAACTTGGTCATCTTCTAATTGCTTTTTTGATTGTAATTCAAATTCTAAATTTTCATTTAATTTTGCAAATAAATGGTCATTTGAAACTATTTGATTTTCTATTGATTCTGATTGATACTTTTGATAAATATTTGTTTCATCTTTGAGTTTCTCTATATAAACTTTATTGTTTCTAATAATAAATTCTCTTTCGATACTATAATCTGTATCGGTTAATTTTTTTATCACAGAAACTACATTTTTTTCATTCTTTAGGGATTCATTATCAAAATCCAAAGAAAAGAATAACAGTTGTTGAAATTGATCTATTAGATTTTTAAAAACCCCAATTATAGATGCAGCCAAGTAATTTGATGATTCTTTTGAATAACAATTTGATGAAGCCAGTACGAGTTTGGTATTTAATTTGTTTTCTATAATAAATTGTGCAATTTTAATATACTCTAATGTTACTTGTTTAAAATTATTTAAACCCATATCATTAATTGGTTTCAAGAAGTATATAGCTGTATTTTGATCAATTTTTTTTTTAATTTGATTAAATTCTTCAATTGTTTTGATAGAGAAGTAATTATTTGGGCTATTTTTAATAAATTCTGAATTTAAAGATTGATTATCTGAATATAGAATTATATTTTTTGGCTCCTTTTCATCTGTGCCTAAACATTCATTCTTTTGTGAATATACTATATGTGGGTTATCATTATTATTTATTATCTTTACATTATTGAAATTATTATTATTTAATATATTTTGCCATTCATCATTTGTTAAATTGTTTCTTTTTTTTAATTGCCACCATTCGTCAAATATACTATAAAATGTGTTGTAAAAAGGTAAGTTGAATATTAAATCTAATATCATTAAGCTTCCATTATTCTTTAATATTTTGTTAATTTCTATTATGCTAAATTGAAAGTTTTTAACAGTAAAGATTGAGTTTGAAATAAGAGCAATATCATAATAGTTGGGTTTAAGTTCTTGTGATGGACATAAATTTTGATTTAAATTTAATTTTTTTAATATAACATTTCCTTTTTTGAAAAATGAGAGTCTTTCTTTAACTTGTTCAACATAAATTGTAGATTCATCACTCCATGTATATTCGATTTCGATTTCATTAAAACCACCATTAAATTCATCTTCTAATAGCTGAGTTATACCATTTAAAATACTGAATGAAAGTGAACCTGTATTACCACCAAATTCAATTATTCTAATTACATTTCTTTTCTTTATTAGCGGTTTTAACGATTCTTTTATAGAATCTACAATTGATTGTTGATAATTTGAATATTTGCTTAATTCTTGTGGTTCAAATTTAATTGCCATTTTTTCTTGTGATAAGGTATCAAGTTCTATGTTATTTACATCTTGATTATTATTTATATCTTTAAATATAATTTCGACTTCGCTGTCTTTTAATTGTAAATATGATGTTTGGAAATCATTTGTGGTTGGGTATTCGATTTTTAAAGAGTCTATAACGGGTGTCATTGATTTCATATTTCCCAATTCAATTTCCATTACAATAGTACCATCTTCCAGCATGATAGTTGTTTTAAATCCAAAAGAATCACCCTTTCTACCTTTATTTTCAATAAATACAAGTAAGTCTTTGGCATAGTTCTTTGATAAATTGCTTGAATAAAACTTGATATTTTTAACACTTTCAAATACAAGATTACATTGGTCCTGAATAAAAACCATGGCACCATGCATACAACTATCCAATAATGCACAGTTTATAATTGTATTGATGTTGTCACCAATTATTGTATATGGAACAGTGTTTAAAACTACATTATTCCCTAATCTACATTCTTTAATTGATTGAAAATAGCCAGAGTATGATAAGCCAGTTTTAGATTTGACATGTGTATAAAAATCTTTTTTACTTAAAGTTGTTAGATTGCAAATTGATTTTAAGTATTCGATATTCATCTTCTTTTCTTTTGGGTTGTTAAAATTGAATAGTTGAACATTGCCGCTAGATGATTCTATCCATTTGTTTAAATTTGTTTCATAATAATGAAATTGTGCTCTATAATCTTTTTTTGAAATTTGTGAAATATTTGTTTGTAGTTGTTTTCTAACACCTTCCATTAATATTACAGGTTTTTTAAATTCCAAATAGTTTATAATCAAATCTTGGTTTGGGAAACTTGATATTATATTTTCAATATATGAACATCCTGGCAAATAGTACTTTCCTTTAACTTGATGGCCTTTCAAGTATTGAAATTGTTTCTTCTCTACATTGATCACTGTTTTATATGACATTAGTGGTGTTTTTATATTTTTGTTACCAAGCAATTCGACAGGTGGACCATTTGATCTATAGTCTAAACTATCAATATCTTCACACCAAAACTCTTTGTCATCCCACTGGTATTTGGGTAAATTTAAATCTTTCAATTTATATGATGTGTTGAAGTTATTTAATTGATTTTTAAAATTGACTTCGATATTATGATTACAATATAATGTTGATAATAAATTAAACATTTGATTGATATCTGTTTTGTTTTTGTTTAGTGTATTTAAAATTGTAATTTTATTAAAATATTTGGTATCTTCATTTGGTTCTATTTGTTTTAAATGAAAAGTCAAGGCTGAATGTGGTGATATTTCAATAAAAATTAAATTATTTCCTAGTTGAGTAGATTCAATGTGTTGATAGAGTTTTTCTACTGTTTCTGTAAAGTAAACTGACTCTCTAACATTTCTATAACAATACTCTGGAGTAAATGTAATGGTTTCACCATTAAAGAAATCTTTATCAACAGTTGATAGTACCGGAATAGAGGGTTTATTTGAATTAAACTCTAAGCTCAATAGGTCTTGTTTAATTAAATCTTGAGATGATGTATGGAATGATGATGGCGTACTTAAAAATGCGTTAAAAACATTTAATGTTTTTTGAATTTTTTTTAAAGAATCTTCATCACCGCCAATAACTATAGAGTTGGGTGAATTATAACATGATATTTCTATTGATGGGTATTGATTTGAATATTCTTTTATATATTGGTCAGCACTGATATTAATTGAGAGCATTCTACCAGAACCTACTGTTTTTTGTTGCGCTTTTGATCTATGGTACAGTATGTAGCATAGGGTATCTAAATCGATAGACCCAGAGCAATATTGTGCAGTTAATTCACCTAAACTATGGCCAATAATAAAATTTGGAGAAACACCCCATTGTTTTGTTAAAGATTCAAATAAGGCAATTTGAATCATACAAATGGATGGTTGTGCAATAATTGGCTCGTTAATTGAAATATCACCATCTTGTATGGATTTTAGTCTTTCTAGTATTGAATAACCAAAATAATTTGAAAGCTTTTCATCTATAAGATCAATTGTTTGTTTAAAATAAGAATCATTTTTATATAACTGTTCACCCATATGGTTCCATTGAGTACCTTGACCACTAAAAACAAAGCATATATTTGTATCTTTATTTGATTCATTTGATATTTTTAAATTTGAAGTTATATTATTCTTTGTTTTAATTATATTATCATTGTTTTTGATATCTTGCCATTTATTTGCTAATAAGACTGCTCTTTGGTATAATTTTACTGACTTGGAATCTGATTGGTAGTGAACAAAATCATTCAAACTGACATTATCTGAATAGTAAATATAATCACTTATTATTTTTGAAAAATAGTTGTTTAATGATTGTTTGCTATTTGATGAAAATGGTACTAAATAAAATTTATCTGATTGAGGTTTTTCATTAGCTGTTGGTTTTTGATTTTTATATTCAGATAATACAATGCATACATTTGATCCAGTAATGCCAAAGTTATTAATCATTAAAGAAACTGGTTTATCATTTGGAAATGGTGTATTCTCTGTAATAACTTTAACATTCCACTCATCAAACTTTATATTGGGGTTTGGTTCATTAAAATTAATATTTGGAACAAATTGACGATGTTTGAGCATCAAGCAGCACTTAACTATTGATGCAATACCAGAACAAGCTGAAATTAATAAAAAATTAATATTAGAACATGTTTAAAAAAAATATTTTAAAATAATTATTAAATTTACCTTCTAAATGACCAATATTTGATTTAATAGAACCAATTAGTAATGGATTTTCTTTTGAATGATATTTAGAGAAGGCCATTGAAATACCTTCTACTTCGATTGGATCTCCTGTGGGTGTACCTGTACCGTGGCATTCTACAAACGAGATTTCTTGAGGTTTAACATTACATTTATTAAACATTGTTTTGATGTTGTTGGATTGACCTGTTTTGGATGGAGCATAAAAACTATTTTTATCATAATTACCATCAGAATTAGAATTGATGCCATCAATTAAACAATAGATTTTATCTCCGTCTTTTATAGCTTGTTCTAAATTCTTTAATATAACAACGCCAACACCTTCACCTCTTGCATAACCGTCAGCATCTGCGCTAAATGTTCTACTTTTACCACCTTCACCAAGCATATTTAAGTGTGAGAATGCTTTACAAAATATAGCATCAAATAACAGACTTGCCCCTCCAACTACAGAGTAAGTACAATATCCATCCACTATTGATTTGAAACCCAAATCGATTGCATTGAGTGATGATGAGCATGCAGTGTCGATCGAAAGAGATGGGCCCCTAAGATCAAAGCAATAGGAAATTCTATTTGAAGCCGAGTGAAAAGATGAACCAAAAACATTTGGTAAAGTTTCTTCAGGGTTTCTCATAATAGATAAGTAGTCGAATGTTGATATACCAACGTAAACACTAGTATTTGAGCCTCTTAATTTGATTGGGTCACAATTTGCATCCTCCAATGCTTCCCATGTACCTATTATAAATTGAATTAATAAATTAATCTTGAAAAAAAAAAAAAAAAACTCGATTACATACATTTCAACAACAACCTTTGTTGTGGGTCAATGCTTGGTGCATCGGATGGAGAAATTGAAAACATTAGTGGATCAAAATTCTTAATTTCTTCCATTGAAATTAAACCGGCCTGATTACTTTTAATATCGCCATTTGTTGTAAAATTGTCACTCCATCTTTCTGTTGAATCAACAATCCCATCAAACTTATTTATTAAATTGTCCCATAATGATGCTGTATCATTTGAGTTACCAGGTAATCTAAAACCTACTCCAACAATTGCAACAGAGTTGTTGCTACTTTGCTCGTTCTTCATTTTAAAATATTGTTATTGTTAAAATAAATAAAATGAGTATACTTGTAATTATAATTTAAAAAATTGAATAATAAACAATTATTATAAATATTTATAACAATAGTTTACTGATAACTTAATTTAAAAAATAAAATAATATAATTTTATTTACCTTTTAACTTTTCCATATTTTTCTATATTTTTCTATATTTTTCTATGCGTATAATATAACCACAATTTTGAATCTATTATTTTACAATTTTATCTTTATATTACAGATTTTATTAATAAAAAAAAAATTATAAGGCAGCAAAGATAAAATAAAACTATTTAGATAATGATCTAAAAAAAAAAAAAAATTTTAAAATATTTTTTTTTTATTTTTAAAATATTTTTTTTTTTTTTTTGGGTAAATTTTATTATAATTACCGAAATAAATTTTTTAACTTTTAAAAAGGAAATTTATTTATTAAAAATTCATAATAAAACTTTTGGAATTTAAAAGGTTAATTTAGGAAAGAAATATAATTAATATATATATATAATTCTGTATATTTATAATATATATATATATAATTTTGGGTATTGTAACATCTGTTTATGTAAGATTCTGAAAACTTGTATGTTATGACATCCAAAAAGCTGTAATCAATATGTTTTGTAGCAAATATAGCTCCCTTTATTATAGTGAAGAGAATTGTGCTTTGAATACTTGTTTTCTCCTTTCATTAATGGTTGCTATTTCTTTTTTTTTTTTTTTTTTTTCATAGAAACATATTGGTAATTTTTTTTTATATAATCATTAAAGTAATTATTTAAAATTATTATTATTGTTATTATTATTTAAAATATGTCATTATTAAAATTTTATAATAAAATTCAGTTCGATACATATAGTGATAAATGGTCTATTAAATAATAATAATAATAAAAAGTCACTTCTAATTCAAAACAATTTATTTTTTATTTTATTAAATATAATTAATTTTAATATATAAGAATTAAAGATTATTTTTTTTTTTGTATAATTAATTTTTTTTTTAAATTAAAATGGTGAAAAGACAAAAAAGAGTTTACTCTAAAGTTGGATCTAGTTTTGAGGCAGGGGTGATATTAAGTTTTTCTTTGGTAGCATCGATTTGTTTATTTTCTTTTTCTAATTCTACCTCAAGTTGAGCAGTACAATTCTCAACAATCCTTTTGGCTTCATCTCTTGATGGAAGGTTGTTCATTACTTCATCAAAGTTACCCTTTATGCTAATGATTGCAGTTGCAGCGGTTTGATTGACATAGGCTAAAGCTAACCAACTCATACCTGATTTTTTAATTTCATTTTGGAAATCAACTAATTCATCTATATTTTTTGGTTTAATAAAATAGTTAATACCAATAATCAAAAATCATTAATAATATTATTATATTATATAAAATATATTTACCTGGGTCATCCTCAGCTAAATCTTTCATATCCTCAATAGCAGAAATCTTTGAAAGACGTTTGCAATGGGATTCAACCTATTTAAGTAAATATAAATAAATTAGTATCTTGATAACTATCGAAATAAATTTACATATACATACTTGTAACCAAAAGAGTCTTGTGTTTTCAAAGATAGTCTTAACTTTACCCATGGTACTAATTACAATTTCTAATGATTTAATACTAACTTCTAAATGACTCTCTTCTCTTGAAAGATTTTGAAGTTCTTTTAAGTTCTTTGCTAAGTTAGCATTGGCATTTCTGTTTATGAAATCAATATAATTAGATAAAAGAAAACAATAAGTGTTAAATGTTCTTTAGTTTTAATTACCTTTGTAAATCTTGGTATGAATTTTTTAATTTTCTATATTCCATTTCACAATTTTCTGATCTGGCAGCTTTTTCTTTCATTTCATCAGCAATTTCATTTGAGACATTTGAAATATTGTTACCAAGTTTTTCAATTGCATTTTTAATTTCATCAATTTGATCACCTAAGAGTTTCTTTTTTTTTTTTTCTTTTTCTGTAATGGAGCCATCCTTTTCTTTTTCTTCAAGTTTCTTTTCTTCTTTTTCCTAAATAGATTTTTTTATAACATTAGTATTTATTTTAATTTTAATAATAAAAATAAAAAATTTTCTTTTTACTTTTTTCTCTAACTCTTCTTCTTTTTCCTCCTTTTGTTTCTTTAATTTTTTTTGTTTGTTTGTTACTTTGGTAGCAGCATCATCCGTTGGATCTTGTTTGGTTTCATCTTTATCTTTTTTACCACCAAAAATGTTCTTAATGGCACCTGTTGGTGGAGCGCCACTATATGCAGCAATCATAGGACCAGCAAGCTTGTGTTTTGAAAAAAAATAAATAAATATTTTTTATGGTTAAATAATTATTATTAATGAATAACTTACTTGTGAAAGTGGTTCAGCAACAGCACCAATAATTCTAATGATAAATGACATTTTACGTTCTTCCTCAGCTTCTTTACCGGCTTTGTCTGCTAAATCTTTCATTTCTTCAATCTATTCGATTTATAATAAATTAATATGATATAATTAGGTTCAAATTTAAAAAGTAATACACTTACTTGACCCTTTAATGATGCGATTTCACTTTTAAGACTCTCTGCATTAGCATTCAATTCACCTTGTTTCTTTTCATTTTCTTTTAATTCCTCAACAGATTTGACCTGGTCATTTGTTGCGGTTTTTAAAGCATCCATTGATAATTGTACAAGATTTTCAGCTTTTTGAACCAAAGTGTCAGATATTGTGGCCATTTCTTTTGCTTTTTTAGCTGCTCTACCAATGATTTCAATTGATTTGGCAAGTTTTTTTTTATTTGCAAATTTAAGAGCAATATTGTAGAATTCAATACTGTCAATACATAACATTACAAAATTTGAAGATGTATTAACTGTATCATTAATCATTGATTGATAACTACCGAGAATTCCAATAATTGGTACACTGCTTGGGAAATCTTTTGAGGCTGCATAGGCTATCTTTAAGAGGTCACTATTATATGATTTTTTAAAGAAACTAGTTAGTACTAGTTTATAATAATTAAAGAGTGAATATTGCATATTTAAATACATACCCAACTGTTGCTAATTGTTTCATAGCTTGGGATACATTGATAGTTACATAGGTTTGAAGGTTACTATTAACAGCATCCTCTACAGTTTTGTTTTCCTTTACAGCATTTTCGATATCAGGCCAGTTTTTTATTTCTGAGAAATAGTCAAGTGGTTGTATTTTTTTTGAAACAGACATTAGGTATTATATATATAATATGAAAAAAAAATATTTATTTGTTATTAATAAATGAAGATGAATAAAATATAAATAATAAATTTATAATCAATTATTAAAAAAAAAAATTTTAAAATAATATAAATAATCTTAAAAAATTATTAAAGATTGATTGAAATATTTGACAACTTACATTAAAAACTTCATTAGGGGGCAGTTTTTTATAACCACCAAGATTGTGTGTGAGTATTATTGTTTTTACATGTAACTATTGAAAATTATTAATGAACACTGGAAAATTAAATTTTTTTTGTTTTTTTTGTGAAAAAATTATTTTTTGTTTTTTTTTTTTTTTAAAAATTAATTTTTTTTTTTTTTTGGTTTATCTTTTTTTGTTAAAAATTAATTTTTTTTTCAAACAATATAATGGGCATTTTGAATCTTCAGGAGAGTTTGACGGTTTACAAAAAAAATGAATGATTGGAGTTTGGAAAAGCTAAAATCAATTTGCAACAAAGAAACACATAAAAGAAAAGAGGAGTTAAGAGAAAGCAACAAGATTGAAAAAAAATCCAAACAGTTAAAGAAAAGATAGAGCTATTAATAATTCATTATAATAATATTTTTCTTTTTTTTTTTTTTAAAATTTTGGGGCTGTGTTTAAAATAAAATTAAAAAATAATATTTATGGTTAAATTTTAAAAATCACTTGATGAGATCTTTGGTAAAGTTGATAAAAGGTTTATTTTAAAAAATATTTATTCCCAAAATTTTTTTTTTGAATATATATACAATTGGAAAAAAATCAACCTTTTGTAATGTAGATGGAGCTACTTTAGTTATAGATAAATAATAAATATAAATTCTAAAAATCAAATAAATATACAATCTAAGGTTATCAACAATAGATTACAGAATAGTCTATTCTTCCTGATATAATTAACCCCAATCAGAAAGGTTTTACTGGTGGCAGAAAAATTACTGATAATATAATGACAGTAAATGAAATAATCAAATATTGTATCAAAAACAAACTACCAGGAATCATTACTTTCTATGATTTTGAGAAAGCTTTTGACTCTATATCTCACGATGCCATATACAGAACACTATTACACATTCAAGTACCAACCAAGCTAATAAATCTTATTATGCAACTACTACCAATTCCTTTGCAAAAATAGAAATAAATGGTAAAAATACTGATAAATTCATAATAGGACGAGGAGTAAAACAAGGAGATCCTTTATCACCGACTCTTTATGTAATGGTAATCGAAGCTTTGGCTAGATCTATACTAGAAGATAAATCAATAATTGGACTTCCTTTAGACAACACAAACAGAAGAATCAAATTTCAAGGTTTTGCAGATGATTCATCTACATTACACTTTTTTTTTTTTTGAAATTTCCCCCACCACACCTGAAGTATTTTGATTTTGATTTATTTGATGTATTTGTTTATTTGTTTAGTGCTGCAGTGAAATTTGTGTTTTGATTTGGATGAGTGGTTAAAAAATCATTCTGTAGTGGAATACCTGAATCTATTAATTTCTTTTCAAAATCTTTAACCAGTTGAGCAACCTCGTCTAAATAATGGAGTGGAACCCATATATCATGGTCTTCTGAAGCATTCTTGAATCTAATACGATATTCAATTCTTGAACCTTTACCATATCTTCTATTTCTTTTCTCGATAATTGACTCTATTTCATCGCCTAACGGTATGTGTGTCCTCTTCCTTCTGTTGTCGAATAATACCCTGTCTTCTTCAATATAAGGTTTGATATCATCCACGTGTACTACCCTTTTTAACATTTGATAACCTGTTTTTGTAATTGATCCTCGAGTGCCTTTGTACGATCTTAAATGGACCACAATAATTTGGTAATAACTTTAATTGTTCTTCTACCTTGAGACCTTTGAAAGTATTTAATTTTGAACGTTTAACTAATACCCAATCACCTAGTTCGTATATAATATTCTCTCTATCTTTGTTGTATTAAATTGATTGTGAAATCTGAGCTTCTAACATATTATTTTGAGCTACTTGACGGTAATGCACTAAAGCTTCTGTGAAGTGAATATTATATTGAGTATTGATACTAATAGGCATCCTAGGTTCGAAACCATATACAACACTCATTGGTGATAATTCCGTTGATGAATTAATTGAACTATTGATTGCTAATTCTATGTTCTTAATTTCTATGTCCCATCTTAACCTGTTCTTTGTACTCTTCATTAAAATTTCCTTAACTGTACGATTCATTCTTTCTGTTTGACCATCTGCTTGCGGCCTTGCTGGAGCTGTAGTTTTCATAACCATTCCCAATTCCATTAATTGATCCCAGATTTCGGCAGTGAATAATTTATCATTATCACACACTATGGAGATTGGTAAACCATAGCTACATACTATATTATCCCAAAATATTCTGGCTGCTTCAATTGCTGTTATCGTCTTTTTGCATGGTATTAACTTCGCCATCTTACTTAATCTATCGACAATGACATATACACAGTCATTTCCTTGTTCTGTAATCGGTAAGTTCATAAAATCCATTGAAATATCGTCCCACGGTCTTGCTGGAATTGATAATGAATTTAATAACCCATGTTTACTTTGTTTTACCTTGACCTTCTGACATTCTGGATGGCCTGAGTACATAGTTGAATGAGCTTCATCTAAAATTGTTGTTATTTGTTCTTTACCTTTAATAATAACTCTTCTAGTTTCAGTATTTGGATCTTTATAATACAATATACCCTCCTCTTCTATAACCAAATCAGTTCTTGTCTTAAATGCTTCCAACCATTTCCCATCTCTTTCCGATGCGCTATTATACCCATTTCTAATTTGTTGTAAAAAGCTGCTATCCCAATCTAAATAAAACCTAGCGTCTCTACTTAACATATCTGCAACGTAATTTAATTCGCCTTTTATGTGCCTGATTTCAAACTGGAACCTACTGACCAAATCCAACCATCTGATGATTCTGCATGGGGCTTCTTTCATTGTCTGGTAGTTCACTAAATTAATGATTTTTTAACCACTCATCAAAATCAAAACACAAATTTCACTGCAGCACTAAACAAATAAACAAATACATCAAATAAATCAAAATCAAAATACTTCAGGTGTGGTGGGGGAAATTTCAAAAAAAAAAAAAAGTGTAATGTAGATGGAGCTACTTTAGTTATAGATAAATAATAAATATAAATAATTCTAATAATCAAATAAATATACAATTCTTTGTTTGTGAAAACTAAAACCGAAAACTAAAAACTAAAAAATAAAATTTTATTTTTTAAATTTTTCAATTTTTTTATTTTTATTTTATTTTTAATTTTTAATTTTAAATAATAAATTATTTAAAATAAAGGAAAATATAAATATATTATTTAGTTGAGATATAATTATAACTGTAATATTCATTTAATTCTAAAATGCATATGTTTTTTTTTTTTTTTTTTTTTTTTTTTTAAAAGTGAAGATAATTAAAAGCAAATGCTTTAAATTAATCAGTAAAATTTTATTTAATGTTTTTTATAATGTTTTTAAAGAAAATATTCTAAACTGTTGATATTTGGTAAAGATTTGATGCTGATGAAGTATGCTCTTGCTATTCTTCTTTTGAATTTTCTATATTCTTCATTGATGTTGCTAATTGTTTGTGGTTGTTTAGCGTGTCTTTCCTTGATGTTTTTTAAACCTTTTAAGTATTCTAAAGTAGCTAGTTTAGTCCATTTTGAGGTTAGATTCTTATAATCGAGTTCTTTTATTGTATTTTCTTGATCGTCATATAATTCTTTACATGTAAACTTGATGAAATACCAGGGCTATGGCATTTATATAAGCGAAACATCTAGTTAAGTCGAAATCTATTGCTTTATAGTTCCATTGGAAGTGTGATTTGTGGAATCTGGTGTTGTTGTAATCCATATTTATTTCTCCATCGGATTTGCGACCTTCTGGGATTTTGTATGTAATATTTTTTATTGATATATTCCTTCTTGATCTTGTTATGTCCAGTGACCAATTGAGGCCCCTTCCTGAAGTAAAGAATATAAATGATTTTAGTTTATTGAAGTTGATGAATTTCAGAGTTTTTTCACATTTGAAAAATAGATGACCATATGGATCATTATTAAGATTTTCATTACATAGTCTACATGGTTTGTTGTGAATGAAGTTGATGGGTAAGCATCTTGCTTGGAATTTGAATAGAGTGTTTCTTGATTTTGGATCTTTAATATTAAGTATATTATTGAATAGGTTGATGTAGCTATAACCTGTAAGTTGAAGACATTGTTGGAATTCTGTTTTGGGTGTAAAGCTGTTGAGATTGTTTATTTCCGAATACCATTCTGCTAAAGAAAGAGGTTTGCCGTCTTTATTTTTAATGGATTTCAACCCGTCTAGTAGTCCTTTTTTAACTTTTATTTGTATCCAATCATTGTAGTTTTTAAATAGGTAATCTGAAGTTATTGTTTTGGTTAATATTTGATATTTCCACCTGTGTTGATATTCTGATTCTATTTTGTTAGTTTCAATTTTATTGATTATTTGATTTATCATCCATAATCTTTGTGCTTTTTGTCTGTTTTTGATATTCCAAAGATTCCAACCTCCTTGATCCATAGGATAATTTGCAAATGCATATGAATACTATTACAATCAATGGTTCATAATTGCTCCCATTTCGTTAAAATAATCTTCTGGAAGATTGTAACATAAAAAATGACTCCCCGTCCGGGAATTGAACCCGGGCCTTTCGCGTGACAGGCGAAAATCCTCACCACTAGACCAACGGGGATGAGTTATAAATTAGTGTTGTATAACTGCCCCCCCGTCCGACCATATATATACTGTTATGATATCGCTATATTAACGCTATGACCCTAGGCTAATTAAGAGTCACTAACTGCTGTTTACTAACTACTGCTTAGTAACTACCAATTCCAGTGTTTCCAAATAACTTAAGAATTAGCTTCTAGAACCAATCTCATTCAGTATAAATACCTTAAGTTCTCAGTCTAAAACTTCAGAGGTTTTTTTATTCTATATTATTAAATAAACTACAATTTCATTACACATATAATATTTGTTATTTGTTGTTTATTTGTTATACTTATTTTACATATATATACTTAATCATTTGTAAGCTGTATAGAGCTTCATTACATTTTGGCGACAGCTCATCAGAATCTGTTTTGTCTCGTTTTGCGTTTGTTTTAAATTTTTTGGGGGAAGAGAATTAGGTTATTTATCTCTTTTATTGTTTAGTTAATTATTGTAATCTTTTGTGTGATAAAGATATTTTGTTCAAGTTTTTAATTCAGGTAATTTTATGTGTTAACCCCAGTTTTGTTTTAAGTATAGTAATAATTGTAGTAGTTTATTTGTTTTTAATTGTTTGTTAAAGTGTGTTAACCTCTCCACACAATATTCGGAAGATTTTAAATTTTTAAAAAAATTAATTAAAATTTTAAAAAAAAAAAAAAAAAAAAAAAAAATTTTATTTTTAATTAATTTGTCGGTTCATAAATAAGAAGATATAAAAAAAAAAAAAAAAAAAAAATAAAAATAAATTTCAAAAATGTTTCCATTTAATAACCAAGGTGATATAAATAGTAATTCAGAAAGTAATAGTTCAAATTTAGAAAGAAATGACGTTTTTAATAATAGTTTAAATAATAATAATTTTGAAAATGAAAATAGTAATTTAGTAAATAATAAAGTTAAAAATAATTATCAAGTTAAAGCGGAAGCCACAAATCCTACTGTAAAACCTACAGGTATCATTCCACCATCCCAGAAAAAACCTACAGTAAATAATAACTCAAATAATGCCAAGTTAAAAGAACAAGAACTAAAAATGATGGAATTGATAAACAATCAGATGAAAATATTGAAGGAATTAAATTTTCAACCAAATCGTACTCCATTTCCAGAAGAATCTAAATTTGATGGAGCTAATAAAGCAGAGTTCGATAAGAATTGGGATTTATTTGAATTCTTATTTAGACATCATTTTGTTAGACCAACAAGTGCTAACTTACTCTCCAGTTTGCGTGGTAGTGCAATAGATAGATTAAGATCTATTGACCCGTTTAATTCAAATTCCGTAGAAGATAATATTCTCAGGTTAAGAAGATATTATCAAGATAGTCCAAGTGTCGTCTTGGATAGATTCTCTAATTTTTCTAGAGAAAATAAATTTAAATCATTAGATGCCTTGCTACTTGTATTCTCAATAGTAAAGAAAAGAAGTAATTTACCAGATGAAGCAGCAATCACATTTTTAAACCAAGCTTTAGGATGTAATTTTAAAGATTATTTGGCTTTAAAATGTAGAAAGGACTCCACTTATCAAGAATATCTCGAAGAAGTAAGAAACTTAGAAATCGCTTTCACTGAATCCAAAGGAGTTTCCTTATATTTAATTAAAGAACCATTAAATGGTATTTTTGGTACAAATAGAACCCCTAATGTCTCAATGGCAAATGCAAATAATCCAAGTTTTAATGTTGCCGGTATAAGTAATGATACACAAAACATGTCCGTCGTTTGTTATTCGTGCGGAATGGAAGGACACTTTAGTAGAAATTGTCAAAACAAGGATAAGTTTTCACAAAATAGAAGTAATAGATATATTAATAGTAATCATAGGAATAATAATAATTATAATCAAAATGGATATAATCAAAATAATTACAATAATTATCAGTTAAATAGAAATAAGAGTAATAATCAAAGATCAAGTTTTAATAGTTATAATAATAATAATAGTAATAGAAATAGATATGTTAATCAACAAAATTATAGAGATAGAAATAATAGTAATTTAAATAATGACTATATAGGTAATGATGTAAACGTCGAGCCAACAATCAACACAATCGCTAGTGTTTCAGGATATAAAAATGTATGTGCAAATTTGAAGATAAACAATCAAGGTGTTAGAGTTCTCATAGATACTGGTGCTAGCTTATCATGCATAAGAGAATCACTTGCAAAAAGACTCAATCTCTCAATTAACTCAAGTAAAAAAATCATACAATCTGTAAGTAACCACAGACTACTTCCTATTGGTACAACTATCTGTAATCTTTCGTTTGGTCCTGTTTCTGAACAAGTTGAATTAGAAGTATTTAGAGATGTCGATATCTCTTCGTCATGTATTTTAGGTTTAAACGGTTTAAATGCCATTGGTGCTGACCCAATCCTTTCAAGAAGTAAATTAGTATGTAGTAAAGCTAATTGTTTTGTCCCGTTATATTCGTACACTGAAAATAGTACATCGCTAGATAGTAATTTCAACCCAGCTCAGCTCAATTCAACCTCAGTTAATGTTCTCAATTATCAGTCTTTAAAGCCCAAACCCGATAATAATTGTTATAGAATCAACTCTGTAAGATATGCCAATAAATCAGAAAGCATATTCAGTCAATCATCATCACACCCGGACCATCACTCATCAACATGTCAAACATCAATCAAGTCAAATAATATAAATTCTCGTAATAGTAATAATTTTAATAGTAATAGTTTCAATAGTAATAATAACAACTTTAATAATGTCAATTCCAGTAATAGTAATAAGTTCAATAGAAATAATAATAACTTTAATAATAAAATCAGTAAGAAATTCAAGCAACCACCTGCATTCATCAAATCTTTAGAACAAACAGTTATAAATGCAGATAATCATTCAACTCAAAATCCAAGCAGTACACCGTCAATTCACAACCAAGTTTATCAGTCCGCTCAAGATGGATCAATTATTCTCACTGCTGTGCAACAAGCTCAATTAAATAATTTGTTAAAGAAATATGTTCGGAATGTCAAAAGAATTTTATTCTCTCAAGGCCGTTTCAATTCGGTGCCGTCGAATTTCCAAAACCGTGGGGAAAATGTAGTATAACTGCCCCCCCGTCCGACCATATATATACTGTTATGATATCGCTATATTAACGCTATGACCCTAGGCTAATTAAGAGTCACTAACTGCTGTTTACTAACTACTGCTTAGTAACTACCAATTCCAGTGTTTCCAAATAACTTAAGAATTAGCTTCTAGAACCAATCTCATTCAGTATAAATACCTTAAGTTCTCAGTCTAAAACTTCAGAGGTTTTTTTATTCTATATTATTAAATAAACTACAATTTCATTACACATATAATATTTGTTATTTGTTGTTTATTTGTTATACTTATTTTACATATATATACTTAATCATTTGTAAGCTGTATAGAGCTTCATTACATTAGTTTTATAATAAATAACTCTTAAAATAGTAATAGTTTTCCATAAATAATATATTTAGTTGAAAATGTCACATGTTTAACATATATATACATTCATGTCAACTTGTTTATGACACTATAAATACTCCAGTAATAATTCTTTATTATTCATTATTATCATCTTCTAACTTCTAATAATAATAACAATTAATAATATAATAACTAAAATACTTAAATAAAGGTTTCTAAACTATATTTCTATTTAACTATATTTCTTTATTAAACTTAGTAATAATTATACATTATTATATAATTCCTGTAACTCTAGTAAAGCTCTAACAGTAACCGTCTCTCGGATAGGGGTCATTTCATTACATATTTTGTAATGAAGCTCTATACACTTTACAAATAATTAAGTATATATATATGTAAAATAAGTATAACAAATAAACAACAAATAACAAATATTATATGTGTAATGAAATTGTAGTTTATTGAATAATATAGAATAAAAAACCTCTGAAGTTTTAGACTGAGGACTTGCGGTATTTATACTGAATGAGATTGGTAAATAAGAAGATATAAAAAAAAAAAAAAAAAAAAAAAAAATAAATTTCAAAAATGTTTCCATTTAATAACCAAGGTGATATAAATAGTAATTTAGAAAGTAATAGTTCAAATTTAGAAAGAAATGACGTTTTTAATAATAGTTTTAATAATAATAATTTTGAAAATGAAAATAGTAATTTAGTAAATAAGGCGTGAGGTGACCAACTTAGCAAAAGGGAAATTTCTTTATTTATACTATTAATTTGAACTGCAACTTTATATGTTCTAACCATATGGGGGTCTTATACTACAATTCTGTTTTGATGTACCCGTGGGGTAGTAGTTCAAATTAATACAGTACAAAACTTTGGCGAAAAACTGTATTTCGTGAAATTAAGATTCAGAGAACAATCAAATAGAGATACCTCATAATCAACTAAAGCTCGTGTTGTTTGGTGGACTATTGTTGAAGTGGTTGTTTTGGTTGTTATAGCCGTTGGTCAAATTTGGTACCTCAGAAAATGGTTCGAAACTAGATCTTCAGGCAGAGTTTAAATAATAATATAATATAAATTTTTAAAAAATAAATTAAAAAAAAAGAAAAACCAAAAGATATGTTGTCATTAATGTGCTTTTTATTTGTTTTTTTAAAAAAGTTAAATTCATTATTATTTATTTTATTTCGTTTATTAAATATATCAATAGAAAAAAGTATCAATTGGAAAATTGTAAAAAAAAAAAAAAAGAAAAGTGGTCAAAAATTTAAGACAAAAATAAGTTATTAATCAAATAAATTAAAATCTTTATTTAATAAATATGTATTGTTTATAGATCATCAATAGATTATCAATTGTATAAACTATAAATAGAGAATTTTATTAACTCTATAAAATATAAAAATGAGCTTATAATTGATAATAATTAAATTGAATTATTTATACTTTGTTATTATTTTAATTTAATTATTATAATTGATCATTTTGATTGTTAACTAGTGTAAATTGATTATTATTATTATTAATTAGATTATTTTAATTTGAATTGTTTTTATCTTATTGGTTGTTTATCGATTAATAATTTGAAAAGGTGGTTTGGGGGTTGATCCGGTTTAGCTACATCACCGCTGTTACCCTAATATATTTGTTCACCTTGAAGGATCATTGTCATAAAATCTTGAGTATGTGTTTGAATAATAGATTGTTCTGCACCTATAGTAATAACATTTTCGATGTTGCTCGAGCTAATAATGACCCGTGTTGTTCATAGTTACCAGCAGCTCTTAAAATAATAAAATCTGGATAGTCATAATGCCGGATAGGAATCACTGGATCTTTTCTTCATCTAAAACCATGATGATACCATAGTTGCTTGGCCAGAACAATGTCTGATATTCATCAAATAGTTGATTAGAATGAAACTTCGATCTGATTGCGGGGACTTTTGAACACTAATTGGACAGTCAGTACCTTAATTGTTTTTGACATATATGATAAAACTTTCTTTGGGTCTATTTCTTTATTCGGTGGAACATAATCTAAAGTGAGCGGATCCTTTAATTTAGTTTATCAACCTATTATTTTATTTATTTTATTTTATTTTATTTTATTTTATTTTATTTTAAATAAAATATTATTTGATTTTTATCTATTATTAATACTATTAAGTATTATAATTATTATTGCTATCTAGATCTTTTTTTTTAACTATTATTATTTTTTTTTTTTTTTTTTTTTTTTTAAATTTAACAGCTGCTAATACATTTCTTGAATCAGGCTCTGCATCATTAAATGAAATAGGTTACCATACTTGATCTGCACAAATAATAATAATTAATTTGTGTTAGTATTGTGTTCATCTATTCCTTATATAGATTTGTTATTTTTGTTTTAAAATAATGTGCTTATTTACTTACTTGAAGGCTTTTTAAAACTATAATTATTGACCTATCATTTTTTTTTGAAATATTTATGTGTATATATTGTGTGATGCAAAAAATAAAATGAAGAAATATAAATTTTTTTTTAAAATAAAATAAAAAAAATTTTTAAAAAAATCAAAAAAATAAAATTTAAAAATAAAAAAAAAAGCTAACACGAGATTATTGGCTGAATAAATCGACTGCATTATTATTATGTTGAGTGTGATTATATATTACAACCTTGATAGAACTTGAAAATAAAATAAAAAAAAATAAAAAAGATTATTAATTAATATAGTTTAATATTAAATAAAAATATTAATAAAGATAATATACCTAAGTCATGATTTCTACTATATAGGAAAATACAATAGGGCGACAGCTATCAATAAATCTTGAACCAATTGCATTTAATTTACTAATTACTCAACTATTGAGCTACTACTTAAAATATTACTTGGACCCCCATTTGACCAATTATTTGAACTACTACTTAAAATATTAGTTGACACACCAATTGAATCACTATTTGACTACCAATTGACCCGATTATTTGAAACAACGTTTGAATTTTGATGTAAGCTACAATATGAACCACTACTTTAAACTAACTTTTGAATTACGATGTGAATACCACTTGAACCACTACTTGACCGATACCTGAACCATACTTGATCGATTATTTGAACCACCATTTGAATTACGATGAAAATTACCACTTGGACCACACTTGACCAGTTGCTTGAACCAACATTTTAATTGTGATGCGAACTACCACTTGAACCACCACTTGTCCGATTACTAGAACCATTTGAACCACGCTTGATCGATTACTTGAACCACCATTGGGACCTTAAATTGAATTTGCTATAGGTTTTTTGATACGTTTGGGCAATTGATCAGATGCTGCTTATTTTTTTCCAGATGACTAATGATGGTTATTAATATATGTTTAAAATTAATTTTAAAAAATAATATTATTTTACATACCATTTTCTGTCTATAAATTATTGATTAGGTGTACTAATACCGAAATTTATTAGACTAATGCCAAAACATTCTGTGACGAAATCTATTGTATTAAAAAATTAATTAATAAATTATAAAAAAATTAAAAAAATAAAAAATAGAAAATATAATTATTTACCTTTAATGTTTTTAAATATGCCTCGAATTACTTTAATATTGGACCATGCTTATTAATTATAAAATTTGGCGTAAGGAACCATAGTGTTGTTCTGCATGGTGAGACAAAATAATTACTCTGGAGTTTTCAACTGAACGTGGAGTGATTTCAATGAAAAAGCTGCTGTTAGATTCAACTGATGAAATAACGGTAATTTTAGATTTGAAAATTTCAGCAGCGGCGAGTAAAGTTAAGTGGTCTCCCCATGTACCCTTTCTTGCCATTTGGATGCAGTACTTATACCAACTAGTGGCATTGGCAAATTGGTATAATTTTGCACCATTTGAAAGGGTTAAGTTTTTATTTTTTATGAGCCATGTAACAATGGCTATTCTAATTTCCATACTATGGTTCAAATCGCCATAAATTTGGTCAGATAGGGCATGCATCTGACAATTGCCATCACCTGGGATAGCTCTACTGTTCTCTAAACTGTAGAGCTCCAAACGTTCATTTAAACGTTCTATAGCTCTATCTTCTGGTGGTGTTTGAGGAGTATTGACTGTCCCTGAGTCAATATCCATAGATTCATAATATTGAACATTATGATCAATAAAATGTGTTTTTGGTGGTGGTTGTGATTGTTGTTGTGGAATTGGTTGTTGTGATTGTTGTGGTTGTTGGGGTTGGGGTTGCTGACTAATTCGTTGGATGAATGGGATTTGTTGTTGTGATTGTTGTAGTTGTTGATGTTGTGGTTGCTGACGAATTAGCTGGATGAATGGGATTGGTCTTTGTGCAGATTCTGATGCTGATGGTGCTGATGATGCTGGTGCTGATGATGCTGGTGCTGATGATGCTGGTGCAGATACTGATGCAGATACTGATGCAGATACATATGATGCAGGTGCAGATGCAGATATTGATGCATATGGTGCTGGTTCAGATGGTGCAGATGATGCAAATGGTGCAGATGAAGATGATGCAGATTCTGATGCAGATGCGGATGGTGCAGAGGCAGCGGCAGCGGCGTTTGGTGGGTCTTGATGATTTGTGGTTAATTGTACAGTTAAATTATTGTTAATTGGGTGTGGTTCTTGAGTGTTGGTGCTATTATTGTTTCTAATGTTATTTCTAGTGTATATTTTCTTATTAATTAAAAATGCTAATGAGAAACTAGTGATACCACATAAAATGTAAAAAACAAGTAATAAATCCATTTTTAAATAAATAAATTAAGTTGTAAATTATTTTTAAATATATTTAAAAAATTATTATTGTTATTATTAAAAATTATTATTGTTATTATTAAAAATTATTATATGTGCCGAATATTATAATGAAAAAATAAAAATGTATGATTATTTGTATGTATATAAAATAATAAAGAAAAAAAAAAAAAAATAAAAAAAAAAAAAAACTTTTTCAAAATACTATGAAAGAAAATTAAAAAAAAAAGTAAATTAAAAAAAATTAAAAAATTTTAAACAGTGTTTAATGAAAAATGAAACAGTGTGGTTAATCATGCAACTTGAAGAAAATAATATAATTACAAAAACTTCATTTGGTTCATCGATACGATAAAATAGATTTCAAAATGTTTGAATTTTTAAATTCAAATTAATAAAATTAAATAAAAATAAAAGATAATAAAAAATTTGCTTTTTTAATACTGCTATCAATATTTAATTAAAAAATATAGTTTATTAATTTGTTTAAAATGTATTTAAATTATAGTTTATTATTTATTTAAAAAGTTTGTCGGCCGGCGGAAATCGGATAGTTTTTTAAAAGCTTAACTAGTTTTCTTTGGAATTGCAGTTTTTATCTGAATGAAGCAATAAATAATGCCTTTATTAATTCATCTTTTTGGTTGGTTTTGATTTTTAAAGCCTTTTAATTTCTTCTTCTTCTTTGATTTTATAATTGTTGAATTCCATCTCTAAAATATGTGATTTGTTTTTGAATCATTTGAATACTAGTTTCTTTTTTGCTATTGATATCTTTGATCTCTTCATTTTCTCTCCTGTAATGGATTAGTTTACATTCTAAACTTTCTATTATCTCTTTATACATTTGAATATTTCTGTATAATTTGGTCCTTTGCCTCAATTTCTTTATTTAAATTTTTATAAATTAAAATGATTTTATTTTGAAAAAATATTTTATCAAAATAAAATCATTTAACTTTTTTTCTATTTTTGCATAATTTTATATCTCTCATTTTTTTTTATCCTCGGCTTTACATCGGGTTTTTTTTGTTTTATCATTAAAACATTAACCCTTTGGCTATCTGTAAATTTGCATCCTATGATTGAAACTGATTTGGAATAAAATCCTCTCAACCAATGGGATTTTGACCGCTTTGAACACCTGATATTTTGCTGAGTTTGTTAAATTGATTTGCTTCTAATTGTAAATCGACAAATCTGTATTCACCACGTAGCTACAAGAGTATCAAAGTCATTAAAGATAAAACCTTACAACCTAACTTTACCAATTACCACTATCACCAATCCAACCACAATCACTATTTAGACTCCACAAATTTGCTGGCCATATTTTTTTAATTTTTTTATTTAATTCATTTTTAAACCCTTTATTTATTATATTTTTTTATTTTTAACAACAATTTAAAATATTTTAAATTTTATTTTATTTTTTTTAATTTTTTTTAATTTTTTTTTTTTAATTTTTTTAATTTTTTTTTAATTTTTTTAATTTAATTTTCATACCTCTCCCTATTTTTACAAAGATGGATAGAAAAAGAAAATTAGATAATGGTGAAGACCACACATTAACAAATAATAATAAAAAATTAACAACAACAAATAATAATATAGATACCAAAAATAATAACAATAATTCCAATGATAATGATAATAATGATGATAATAATAATAATAATTATAATAATGAAGATAAACAAGATAGTATAGAGAATATTAGTAATGAATATAATTCCTTTGTAAATAAAAATTTCAATTATTTTACATATAAAGAACTAAGAGAATATGCAAAAAGACTTTGTATTAATGCCGGTGGGAGAAAAGAAGAGATTTATAATAGAATTGAACAACTTTTAAAATTAAAACAATCGTTAATAGAAGAAAATCAAAAAAAAGAGAAAATCAATTCATTTAATAAATATTCAACAGTATTGAAATTTAAAGATAACATTGAACCTTTAGAATTTTCATTTTGGTCCACATTTAGAAATAAAACTATTTTCAAAAGAATTTTTTCCAATTTCAAACTCTGTAAATCATTCACATATGAAAGATTATTCAACATTGATCATATATTATTTGGATTCTCAAATGGCAAAGAAATATTAAAAGATAAAGTAAAGAGTGGAGAATTCTTAAATTTTAACAAATCAGATCTCGGTATATTTAATCCTGGTATTGGTTTACTCTGCTCCCACTTTAGAAAAGATACAGAAGAGAATAGAACCTTTTTTAACCAAATATTTAAAAAGTACCCAAATTCCTTTCACAAGTTTCAATTTATTTATTATGCAATTTTAGAATCAAATATTACCGTTTTAAAATTATTAAATGTTACCGATAGCACAATAATTAACCAAATAGTTTCTGAAAAAAAAATGGAGTTAAAAGTTTCAAGTTATAAAGAAATTAAAATGATAAAGTATTTAAATTCTATCGGCTTCAATACAAAGAATAGTAAAGTTAAATGCGATTTTATAAACGATGAAAAAAAGAAACCAAGATTCTTAATCTCCCTCAAAAATATCAGAATTTTCGAAGAAACCTTCAAATTAAAGCATTTGGTTAAACTAGTAGAATGTTTACCAATCATTTTTAAAAATCTTAAAAAGGATCAAACAAAATTAATAGATTCACTAGCCAAAAAAATAATATTTACACAAGATCAATTAAAATCCACTATAAATCAACTCTTAGATCAGTTTTCAGATTTAATATTAAATAATATAAATTCAGATAATAATAATAACTTTGGTAATAATAATGGTGAAATCAAACCAATAATTTTAAACTATATAGATTTAGTTTATTCAGTTGCAGTAATGAATGAAATGCCATTAAATTATTATTTACTATTCAGGGATACAGAGTCAATATTGATTCGACTCTCAGAATTAGGAATAACAGAAGATAATTATGAAAAACATTTCAATGATTTTTTAAAGTTTTCAAAATATAGAATAAAGAGAAATATAATTTCATATTACATTGGTTTTTTCAACTCCAAATTGAACATAAGAAAACCATCTTTTTATTTCAATAATATTAGAATCGACTATTTACTAAAGTTTGTAATGTTAAGTAATAATATCGAGTTAATTCAGCTTATTGTGGATGACCATTCTCTTAAATTTATCGAACATCGTATTAGTGACCAAACCGTTATTGAAGGTATCGAGTCGACAGAAGTTTTAGACTACTTTTATAAGAATCATCCAAATTCTATATTGTTCAAAAATAATAATAAACTCTGTTTCTATGTAAAAAATATCACAGTTTTAATGCATTATGAAGAGTTAATGATCAAATCTGGTACTCGCTTCAAAGCTGATTTTTCTTTAAAGTACAAGCCAAGTATACCAAAATTTCAAATATATTATAGGGCATTAGTTAATCCAGCAGCATATAGTTTAGAAAAATATGGGGAACTAGAGTGCGATTCATTTTTTTTGGATCAGGGTTCAACACCTGAACTAAATCAAAGAGCAATCGAATTAATAAAATCAAATAAGGTTAAATACTTTTCATGTTTTCAAGATACTAAATATATAACGGTACTAAATAAAGAATTGGTATATTGGTTTTTTGAAAATATAGCATCAGCATTACCAATACATATCGATAATACTGATCAATATGGTGTAGAGTTAAAAGTCAAAAGTAGTGGTGGCCAATTCGTATTGTTTCGAATTTCAAATTGGTTATATATCGAATTGCTTTATACATTAGGAAGATACGATCGAATATTTCAAATTATAAACTTTGAATATGGATATATAAAAAGTTATCCAACATCACTCGAATTTTTAGATCAATTTTTAAATCACACTTTAAAAAATGGGTTATCTGAGGATAACAAAGAGATTATATCTTACTTTTTGCAAAAATGTTTAGGAATGGGGGATTTAAGAGTTGCAAATCTAATAGCATTAAAGTACAGCCAATTATTTAATAAAAAATCAATAACAAATAAAATTTCAATTTTAGATACATTCAAATATATATTACATACCTCAATTAATATGGACTATATTGAAGTAACTCAATTACTATTAAAATATATTTCAATTTCAAAAAAAGACTATAACGAATACAAACAAGGCCATTTTTCTATAGTTGACGAAAAATTAAAAAATTATTTTAAATAAACAAATAATTATTTCTTTATAACTTTTTTTTTTTTTTTTTTTTTTTTTTTTTTTTGGGATTTTTATATTGTAAAATTTAGCGCAAGAATTTATATCAAATAAATAAAATATATAAAATAAAATTTTTTTTTTTCTCCATTTTAATTTTGAAATAAAAAAAAGAGTCATGATCGGACATTAGGGCATTATTAGAAATTTTGTGCAAACTTGACCAGTTTTTACAATTTTTTTTTTTTATTTTATTTTTTTCAATAAATTAAAAAAAAAATTAAGAAAAATTTGGGGAATAACCACGCAAAATTTTATTAATTTTTTAGTTTATTTTTATCTTTTTATCATACATGCAATTTAACAACAAAACAATACCACTTATAAAATACAAGAAAAATAAAATATAAATTTTAAAAAATTAATATAAATATAAAAATTAAATTCAATTTTTTAAATAATAATTTATAATAATAATATTATAAAATATAGTAATATATAATAATATAAAAATAAAATAAAAAAATGTTTAAAGCAATTTATAATTTCTTTTTTGACTATTTAAAACTATTTAGTGGTAGAGATAGCAGAATTTTAATGCTTGGTTTAGATGGTGCTGGTAAAACTACTCTTTTATATAGATTAAAGATTGGAGAAGAAATATCTACAATACCGACAATTGGCTTTAATGTTGAAAGTATAACACATAAAAAAGTATCAATGATGATTTGGGATATTGGAGGTCAAACTAAAATTCGTGATCTTTGGAGACATTATTTTTATAATTCCAATGGATTGATCTTTCTAATTGATTCAAATGACCGTGAAAGATTAGGAGAAGTAAAGGAATCAATGGATTATTTAAGAAGCCACGAAGAACTAAAAAAAACTCCATTTTTAATATTGGCAAATAAACAAGATATTAAAGGTTGTTTATCTTTAGAAGAAATAATAGAGGCATTAGAATTAGAAAATTGTAAAGAAAGAAAATGGTATATTCAAAAGTTATGTGCTATAAATGGAGAAGGTGCTTATGAAGGTTTAGAGTGGTTATCAAAGAATATGTATTAAAAAAAATAAATAAAGTAAAAGTAAATTTGTAAATAATAATAAAAAGATGGTTCATGGAATAATTCTTCAAAACATTTTGGAATTTATTTTTTATAATATCTTGAGTAATAGTTGAACGTTTGTTTTTTCGAATGCTTTCTTTGAAGAATGTCTGAGTAATCAACAGGCAGCAAAAGACGGGTATGGTTGTTCATTTTCTTGGACTTTATCACTATTGTTATTGTTATCTTTATAGTTGTGACCAAACAAACATAGTACCAATAGCTCTTGCTAAAATATCACCTTGACCACCGCATCTTCTTGGCATTCCTTCATTATCGCATAAAATAACTTGGTTTCCATCTGTAATTATATTTTCTTTTCTTTTCTTTTCTGTACAATTGTTATATTACCATGTCTGATGAGTAAGAAAATACTTTTTTTTTGAAAATTAGAGTCTAAATAAATAAAACTTAATTAAATCTATATAAAATAATCATTATTATCTTTTTAAAATGAAAAAGTTTAATAGGTGTTTTATATATCATTTTAATCCAAATTTAATGAATTTTTCATATAAAATAAAATATTTAATCAAAATGCTCAATTTAAAATTAGAAAAAATTAAAATATGTTCAAAAAAAAAAAATTAAAATTTTTTTTAATTTTCAAATAACCATCTAAACAGAACCTTTTTAATTTTAATTTTTACAAAAATTTGAATTTTATTTTTTTTAATTTTTTATATTTTATTAATTATATATTTATCAATAATTTTTTATTTATCCCATACTCAATATTAAATTAATTGAATTATATTCAAAACTTTAAAAAAAAAAAATTATTTTAAAATTAAAGCAAACAAAGTCAAACTCAAGCTTCCATTTTCCAATCAGTCTATTCTGTTCCGCTTATTCCTGCTAAGT
>NW_003519604.1:44963-46350 GCF_000190715.1 Dictyostelium purpureum | reverse complement strand
TGCATCAATAACTTGTACAACATTCTTTTCTAAAAAATTTGGGTCTTCTAATAGATAAGATACCATTGATGATGGGTGAAGATTTCTTAAAAGAATTGACATTTCATATTGAAAATTTAATCTTTTACCTATTGTATCTAATTCTAATAACGAAAAGTCTTTAGTTTCATAAACAAAGATAAGATTTGACATATTCAATTTTCCAATATCCCATTTTTCTTTAAGTTGATTTAATACATTATTTTCCAAAATTTGGGTATCTTCGATTTTAGAACTTTTTAATTTTTTTTTAATATCTTTTCCAATTTCTTTATTACTATTAATGATCAATTTGTACATAATGGAAAAATTTGGCTTCGATAAGTCAAAACTATTATTGGTCAAGTAATTACTTGTTTTTACGGCATCATAATCAGAATTTTGAGTAACATTGTTTTTTTTGATAGCTCCTTCATTTGATTTTAGTTTTTTATACTCTACAATAAATGATAAACAATTATTCATACTAATTCCCATTTTTAGTAAAAATGGTTTAAAATTAAATAGTTCTTCCAAATGTTCCCCTCTTATTTGGTGAAAATCAAAAGTTTTGATAGTTTCTGGTGTAAATTTCCCTGTTTCATCTAACCAATTGCACACTTCGCGATGGTCCCATTCATATAAATCTCTATTCATTGTTAATAAAGGAGTATCTATAATTTAATGAAAAAATAAAGATATGAAGGAATAGTTAAGATTAAAAAATTTAAAAAAATTAAAAAAAAATTAAAAAAAAATTAAAAAAAAAATAAAAAAAATTTTATTTTATGTATTTGAAAAATATTTCTGATTACCCTTAAATACCCAAACCTGATTATTTTTTTAATTTATTACACTTGTCTAAATATGTTGTATAAAAAAAATTTCTAATTTCAAAACATAAAAAATAAAATTGTTGTTTCAAAAATAAAAATGAAAATAAATAAAAAAAAAACTGTAGATCAAATTTATATATATTTTTTTTTAACGTTTTTTTTTTTTCCAAAAAATTTTTAAAAAATTATATATAGTTTTTTTTAACGTTTTCTTTTTTTTTTTAAAAATTTTTTTTTTTTTTTATTTTTCCAAAAAAAAAAAAAAAAAAAAAAAAAAAAAAAAGGATTTAGAAAAACAAAAATCTATTTATATAAAATAAAAAAATAAATTTAAATTATTTATATAAAAACATAATTATTAAATTATAACATAATAATATGACAATCTTGAAAGGGATTGAATTATCTAAAGATATTTCTTTATCATCAGAAGAGATACAATGTGTGCATGAATCATTAATCGATATTAAAAATAAAAACATTTTAAATTGGTCATTAGAAGATGTATCTTTTTGGTTAAAATCAAAAGATTT
>NW_003519604.1:0-44863 GCF_000190715.1 Dictyostelium purpureum | reverse complement strand
ATTTTTTATTGGGTATCAATGAAGGTGATTTTAATGGATTGGGTATTACAAACAATATTACAATCGGTGAAAAGCTACAGTTTAAAAAGGCGCTCTTGAAACTAAAAAAGAAACATAATACTTTAATCAACTCAGAGACTTCAAATTTATTTGTAAAAAATGAACAGACATCTCCGCTCCTTAAAATAGATTTTAAAGATTATAATATAACACCAGTCGGGAAAGGTGGTTTTGGTGAAGTATTTAAAATGGAACACAAAACAAATGGGTCAACAATGGCAATGAAGCAAATACTAATATCAAAAAATAGAAAAGTAAGTAAAATCAAGTATCTTGTATATACTTTCACCAAAACTAATTTTCTATTTACATATAGATTTTCGAAGAAGTTGAAATTTTATCAAAACTAAAACATGATAATATTATTAAAATTCTTTCATACCAAAATGATGAAAATCATTTATCAATTTTTTTTGAATATTTACCAGATTCAATTTCCTCTGTATATAAAACAAGTGGTGCTTTCAAGGAATCAAATTGTAGAACTATTATAACAGGTGTATTAAATGCATTGGTTCATATTCATAGTGAAAAAGTAGTACACAGAGATCTAAAAGGAGATAACATTTTACTAAAAGGTGACCATCCATACATAATTGACTTTGGCTTATCTCATAAATTTGATAGAGAATCACATTCAACATTTTATAGCAACGCTGGCACACACTTTTGGCAAGCACCAGAGGTTAGATTAAATATTATTGGTGAATGTGGGAGATCAAGTGATATTTGGAGTCTCGGTTGTACAATCGTTGAAATGTTAGTAGGTGGTAATCCTTGGCAAAACAATAAAATTGAGGATGAGATCCACCCACCAATCCCACCAAATTTATCAGTAAATCTAAGAGATTTTTTAAATGCTTGTTTTTTAATATCACCTGAAGTCAGACCATCTGCTAAAAAGCTGCTCAACCACCCCTGGATTCAAGGTAAACCAAATGCCATAAAATTAATTACAAAACAAGAAAATATAACATCAAATTTACTTCTTAATGAATATATATCGAAAGGTGCATATCAAACAGTATATGGTTCGGAAATAGAAAGTCCTCCTTTTGACCTTACTAATTATTCCAGATCAATTGAATACAAACAGGATCTTGAAGTTCAAAAAAAAGCAAAATCCAAATTGGGTCTAGAAAGAAGTAAATACATATTAGAAACGTTTTATCATATTTGTAGAAACACATCCAACTTAGTTATAGGAGATTTTTTCATTTATTTAGATGAACAGCTAAAAGCAGTCTATAAAAATTTTGACACTTTAATTTTAAAACTTTTTTCTATTGCTATAGAAAAAAATTTTGATAAGGAATTTAATGATTATGATCTTACCATTAAAATCATTAAAGGAATAGCATTTGATTTTACTATATATTTGCTCCACCACTATCCTCAATTATTTATAAAAACTTTACCAAAAAACTCTTGAGCTTTAATTCTTTAGAACAAATAAACATTAATTAATAATTTATCTTAATAGTTTTTCAATTATTACAAATTTTTTATTCATTTATTTAAATTAAATAAAATAATAATATAAAAATCCCAGCAAGGATTAAGCTCTAATTCTTTTTCTGGTAAATGGTTCAGGAATATTTGTTAAAACATAGAAAGTTTTATCTTTTTACACTTCCAGGTTATTGCAGTGCATGAACCATTTTTTTTTTTTAATTCGATTCGTACTCATAATTAAACCGCCATTCACATTTGTGAGTCGGAACCTTAAGTTGTGCCAATATATTTAAACAAATTACAACAATAACAAAATGTAATAAGAGATTAATTAGGTAATTAAAACATGGTCAAAATGGTTCATGCACTGCAATAACCTGGAATTTTAGACCATGTTTATATAAATCATATTATAGAATCTTATTTTTATTTTAAAAAATACTATAATCGCCTCAGGAACTCCAGCTTTATTTGTATATAATGAACAAACTATCATAGTGTAAAAATTGCTCCTTTTCATCCAAATAGCTCCCGATCAATTGAATAAAAGCAGGATCAAAAAGAACTAATTTCCAAATTGGGTTAAGAAAGGTGTAGAAAAATATTGGATATTTTTTATAGAATTTGTAAAGTAATATATTCCCAAAAGAGATGAATGTCTAATATGTTTCAATTTTTTGAATGGTGGAGTTGAGGAATTTAAAAAAAGCAGTGGTTTAAGCAATAAACAATTCAAAATTTCAATTGTTGAAATTCAACCTTAAAGCCCAGATTTAAATATAATGGATAATCATGGTCATAAGATAAATAAATGTTATCAATTCGAATGTTTAATAAATCAAATCAGAACCTGATCCAATGTCTCATTGACGTTTTTCATTACATCAATTCTGAGATTATAAACAAAGAACTTTTTATTTTGATAATATTTTAAAATATGTTATAAAAAAATTAATATGGAGAAAAAAAAAAAAATGCACCCATTAATTTTTTAAAATATTTTGCTGTTACAAATTCTAAAATTAATTTTGTTATAACAAAATTCCTGCGCAAACTTGAGCGGTTTTTATAATATTTTTTTTTTTTGGAATTTTTTGGGAATTGATTATCAACCCCTATTTTTTTAATACAATTCTATTTTTTTATTATATAAATAAAATAATGAAACAGGAAAATGAAAATAAAGAATGTAATTCAAATAATATTTGGCCAACATTTAATGAAGAGAATTGGATGAAAATTGAAAAATCGCAACAAAATTTAATTTCTTTATTAAAAATAATACAACTATACAGAATCTTTAAATGAATTTAAAATAATGATAATATTGGGTAAGTTAAAATCAGAACAAAATGAACATTTAGAAGACATTAAAATAATAATAAATTATATATATATTAATTTAAAACAACAATTTTTATTTAAGTTTTAAATAGTGATTTGTAAAAAGCTATAAAACAGTTTTTTAAATTATCATCTACAATTCCTAATGATTCTACAAGATCTTCTTCCATTATTGATAATAATGCGATGCCATTGATATTATGTTCCATAAATATTTCAGATAAAGCATTATAATTGGTTGGTTGGTCTATAAGTGCATCCATTAGTGCATCATTAACTTGTTCAACATTCTTTTCTAAAAATTTTTCGTCTACTAATTGATAAGATACCATTGATGGGTGAAGATTTCTTAAAAGAATGGACATTTCGTATTGAAAATTTAATCTTTTACCTAAAGTATCTAATTCCAATAACGAAAAATTTTTCTTTTCATAAGCAATGATTAAACATGAAAAATCAAATTCTTCGTTTTTCCATATATCTTCAAGTTGATTTAATACATTATTTTTTAAAATGTCAGTAACATTATGTAAAGATTTTTTTTTTTCTATTCCAATCGGTTTGGTATGTTCAATGATACGTCTTTTGACAATACCCAGTTTTTGAGACATAGTTGAATCTAAACTATTATTTATATTACTTTGTCTTGTTGATTTTTTTGCGTCATAATCAGAATTTTGAGTATAATTGTTTTTTTGGTTAATTTCTTCATTTGATTTTAGTTTTTTATATTCAACAATAAATGATAAGCAATTATTTATACTAATTCCCATCTTTAGTAAAAATGAATTATTATTACATAGTTCTTCCAAATGTTCTCCTGTTATTTGGTGAAAATTAAAAGTTTTGATAGTTTCTGGTGTAAATTTCCCTGTTTTTTCCAACCAATTACATACTTGGTTATGATTCCATTTATATATATGTTTATTCGTTATTAATAGAGCATCCATAGCTTTTGATGAAAAAAATAAAGATATGAAAGGAATAGAAAAAAAAAAAAAAAATTAATTTAAAATAATTTTGATTTTAAAAAAAAATATCAAAAAATTATGATAAAAAAAAAAAATATTTTTAAAAAAAAAATTATGATAAAAATTTTAAAAAAAAAAAAATTAAGTAACTTAAAAAAAAAACTTAAAAATAATTAACTTAAAAAAAATTAAGTAACTTAAATAAAAAACTTAAAAATAATTAACTTAAAAAAAATTTTAAAAATTGTTAAAAAAATTTTTTTTTATTAAATTAAACTATAATAATAAAAAATTTTAAAAAATTATTAAATTTAAATAATCAAATAATAATATGATAACTATAGATAGCTTTGGATTAGTCAATATTAAAAATAAAAACATTTTAAATTGGTCATTAGAAGATGTGTCTAATTGGTTGCGATCAAAAGATTTGGAAAAATTGGTAAATAGTTTTTCAGAAAAAAAAATCGATGGTAATTTCTTATTGGGTATCAATGAAGGTGATTTTGATAAATTAGGTATCACAGGTATTCCTAGGGGTAAAATATTAAAATTTGAAGATGCACTCTCTGAACTAAAAATGGAACACAATACTTTAATCACCTCAGAAATTCCATCTTTGTTTGTAAATGATGAACAAACATCCCCCCTTCCTGAAATTGTAGATTTTAAAGATTATAATCAAACACTGATTGGGAAAGGTGGTTTTGGTAAAGTTTATAAAATGGTACACAAAACCAATGGCTCAACAATGGCAATGAAACAAATACTAATATTAGAAAATACAAAGGTAAGTAAAATCAAGTATCTTGTATATACTTTCACCAAAACTAATTTCCTCTTTACATATAGATTTTTGAAGAAGTTAAAATTTTATCAAAACTAAAACATGATAATATTATTAAAATTCTTTCATACCAAAATGATGAAAATCATTTATCAATTTTTTTTGAATATTTTCCAGATTCAATTTCCTCTGTATATAAAACAAATGGTGCTTTTAAGGAATCAAGCTGTAGAACTATTATAACAGGTGTGTTAAATGCATTGGTTCATATTCATAGTGAAAAAATAGTACACAGAGATCTTAAAGGAGATAACATTTTACTAAAAGGTGACCATCCATACATAGCAGACTTTGGCTTATCTCACAACTTTGATAGAGAATCACATTCAAAGTTTTATAGCAACGCTGGTACACACTTTTGGCAATCGCCAGAGGTTAGATTAAATACTATTGGTGAATGTGGGAGATCAAGTGATATTTGGAGTCTCGGTTGTACAATCGTTGAAATGTTAGTAGGTGGTAATCCTTGGCAAAACATTAAAGTTGAAGATGGGTACCACCCACCAATTCCACCAAATTTATCAGTAAATTTAAGAGATTTTTTAAATGCTTGTTTTTTAATATCACCTGAATTCAGACCATCTGCTAAAAAGTTGCTCAACCACCCATGGATTCAAGGTAAACCAGATCTCTTAAAAGAAATAACAAAAAAAGAAAATATAACATCAAATTTACTTCTTAATGAATTTATATCGAAAGGTGCATCTCAAATATCACATGGTTGTAAAGCAGATGAATTTAATTTTGACCCTATTAAATATTCCAGATCAATTGAATACAAACAGGATCTTGAAGCTCAAAAAGAATCAAAATCCAAATTGGGTCAAGAAAGAAGTAAACAAATACTAGATGAGTTTGATGGTATTTGTAGAAACATGTCCATCATTAATATAGGAGATTATTTCATTCATATAAATGAAGAGCTAAAAAAAGTCTTTAAAAATTTTGACACTTTACTTTTAGGCATTTTTTTGACCGCTATAAAAAAAAAACTTGTTAATAATATTAAAGAGGTTACTTTGGAAATAACCAGAGGAATAACAGTAAATTTTACTATATATTTGATCCACCACTATCCTCAATCATTTATTAAAAACTTCACCCAATATCAAAACTGAAACTATCATATGGACAATATCATTTTAAATACTTTTATTTAAAAATTTATTCATTTATTTAAACTAAATAAAAAAAATAAAAAAATATAAGAATCTCGGTAGTTTAAAATATAGAGATTATTTTCATTTGATAGATCTTTTTTTTCCTCATAATTCTAGTATTCCGAAAGAGTAAAGTTGTCTGTTTAATTCTTTTTTTAAAATATTTAAATGACAGATCCAATTTGTTAAAAATAAAGAATTTGCTTTATGCAATTGGTCTTGTAAGTAAGAACTTTAAAATATTAATATTCAAAATATCAAAAAACTTAAAAAATCAAATATTTTTAATTTAAAACATGGATAGATTTTTTAATATTTTTTGGTGGGTTTGGAGATCAAAAAATGGAGAAAAATTCTAAAATAATTTTTCTTTTTATTTTCTTCCAATTTTCGTTAGCATATTCATTTAAAATATTTCAATAAAATATTATCTCATTTCAACTTTTTTTTATAAAAAATTAATTTTTTTATAAAATTTTCCAATAGATCAAATAACAGCACAAACACACACCATTATTTGTTTCATTTACAACCTTTTTTAAATTTTTTGAATATTTTTTTTTTTCATTTTGTTTATTATTTTTGATCAATTTGTACAATACCCAATTTTAGTGGCATCAATGAATAGAAACTAATATTTATATTGCTTGATTTTAGTATTGTTTTTTTTGATAATTTTTTTTCAAGAATAAACGATAGGCAATTATTAATATTTTCACCAAATAACAGGAGAACATTTGGAAGAACTAATTAATATTATTTCATTTTTACTATAGATAGAAATTAGTAATACTATGGATGCTCTGTAAAAATTAAAAGTTTTGATAGTATCTGATATAAATTTCCATCCATAGCTTTTGATGAAAAAAATAAAGATATGAAAGGAATAGAAAAAAAAAAAAAATTAATTTAAAATAATTTTGATTTTAAAAAAAAATATCAAAAAATTATGATAAAAAAAAAAAATATTTTTAAAAAAAAAATTATGATAAAAATTTTAAAAAAAAAAAAATTAAGTAACTTAAAAAAAAAACTTAAAAATAATTAACTTAAAAAAAATTAAGTAACTTAAATAAAAAACTTAAAAATAATTAACTTAAAAATAATTAACTTAAAAAAAATTTTAAAAATTGTTAAAAAAAATTTTTTTTATTAAATTAAACTATAATAATAAAAAATTTTAAAAAATTATTAAATATAAATAATCACATAATAATATGACAACTTTTGAAGGCTTTGGATTATCCAAAGTTGTTTCATCAGAAGAGACACAAAGTGGGCAAAAATCATTAGTCTATATTAAAAATAAAAACATTTTAAATTGGTCATTAGAAGATGTATGTATTTGGTTAAAATCAAAAGATTTGGGAGTATTGGTCGATAGTTTTTCAAAGCTTAAAGTTGATGGTAATTTCTTATTGGGTATAAATGAAGGTGATTTAAAAAAATTAGGTATCACATGTATTCCTAGGGGTAAAATATTAAAATTTGAAGATGCACTCTCTGAACTAAAAATGGGATACTATTCTTTAGTCACCTCAGAAACTCCATCTTTGTTTGTAAATGATGAACAAACATCTCCCCTTCTTGGAATTGTAGATTTTAAAGAGTATAATAGAACACTTATTGGGCAAGGTGGTTTTGGTGAAGTTTATAAAATGGTACACAAAACCAATGGCTCAACAATGGCAATGAAACAAATACCAATATTAAAAAATTCAAAGGTAAGTAAAATCAAGTATCTTGTATATACTTCCACCAAAACTAATTTCCTCTTTACATATAGATTTTTGAAGAAGTTAAAATTTTATCAAAACTAAAACATGATAATATTATTAAAATTCTTTCATACCAAAATGATGAAAATCATTTATCAATTTTTTTTGAATATTTTCCAGATTCAATTTCCTCTGTATATAAAACAAATGGTGCTTTTAATGAGTCAAGATGTAGAGCTATTATAACAGGTGTGTTAAATGCATTGGTTCATATTCATAGTGAAAAAATAGTACACAGAGATCTTAAAGGAGATAACATTTTACTAAAAGGTAACCATCCATACATAATTGACTTTGGCTTATCTCACAACTTTGATAGAGAATCACATTCAACATTTTATAGCAAAGCTGGTACACACTTTTGGCAATCGCCAGAGGTTAGATTAAATACTATTGGTGAATGTGGGAGATCAAGTGATATTTGGAGTCTCGGTTGTACAATCGTTGAAATGTTAGTAGGTGGTAATCCTTGGCAAAACATTAAAGTTGAAGATGGGTACCACCCACCAATTCCACCAAATTTATCAGTAAATTTAAGAGATTTTTTAAATGCTTGTTTTTTAATATCACCTGAATTCAGACCATCTGCTAAAAAGCTGCTCAACCACCCATGGATTCAAGGTAAACCAGATCTCTTAAAAGAAATAACAAAACAAGAAATTATAACATCAAGTACACTTCTTATTGAATATATATCGAAAGGTGCATGCTTTTTTATAAATCAAGCTAAGAAGGACATTCTCCCTTTTGAACCAATTGTATATTCTCAATCAATTGAATACAAAAAGAATTTAGAAGAACACCAACAATATGTATCCCAATTGGGTCAAGCAAAAAGTGATGAAATCTTAAAAACGTTTTATGTTATTATTGAAAACATAACCACCATATTCATAGGAGATTATTTCATTCTTATGAATCCACAGCTAAAAAATCAGTTTAAAAATTTTGACACTTTTCTTTTGAAGGTTTTTATAAGAAAAAATAATAATTACTCTGATTTTGAATATTCTATTAATCTTTCTTTAGCCTTGGCAAGATATTTTGCCATATATATGCTCTACTACTATCCTCAACTTTTTTTTATAGATAAAAGTGGAACAAAAGAAATATATCAAAACCAGATTTTACAAGAAGATTGGTAAATTATTTTTAAATTATAGATTTGATGATGCAACTAAAACAAAAGTTATTCATCTATCAAGTAGTCTTAATTGGTAGAAATTTAAAATTAAACCTTAATCTAAAATTTAAAACTAAATAAAATATATATCATTACACTGTCTACTAAAAATATATTATAGACTTGGGGTTATTTAAATTAAATAAAATTTTGTACCCTAATATTATTTAATAAAATGAAATTATTTTTTCATTTTTTTAAAATTTAATTTTATTTTTTTTTTTTTTTAATTTTTTTTTTTTTTGAAGATGTGTGTGATGTTAAAAATTTTTTTAAAATTAAAAAGTTTTCTAAAATATAATAATATTAACACAATGTTATCTATAAACAAGAAGATCTTCTTTTTCATCTCTTAATATTACTACAACAATACCAACAACTACAACATCAAATAAAGACGATGGAACAGGTAAACCTAATAGATATAGAATACGAAGATAATAAAGATAGTTTAGTCAAAAAAGAGGAGGATAAAGATGTTAAAATAAAAACAACCAAACCAAAAATAAAAAAGATAAAAAAAGAAGTTGATAATAGTAATAATAGTAGTAATAAAAATAAAAAAATTGTAATAACACTGGTGATGACGACGATATCGAAGGTTCAACAAAGTATCATTAGCAAAATTAAGATGGGAAGAAGTTTGGAATAAAATCGAAGTTATGAGAAAAGAAAATATAGCGCCGGTAGATACATTAGGGGCAGAGTCATTCAATATCGAAGAGATTGAACCAAAAGAAAGAAGATTTCATATATTGGTTGGATGTTTATTGTCATCACAAACTAAAGATCAAGTTACACATGCAGCAATGGTCAGATTAAAAGAATATGGATTAAATGTCGAAACGGTTTTAAAAACACCAAACGAAAAATTAGAGACTCTTATTCACCCAGTTGGATTTTATAGAAGGAAAGCGGTTTATCTAAAGAGTATTGCAGAAATTTTAAAAGAAAAGTATAATGGAGATATACCACCAACATTCAAAGAGATCGAAGCATTACCAGGTATAGGCCCGAAAATGACAAATTTAATCGTTCAAATTGCATGGGGTAGAGTAGAAGGAATCGCTGTCGATGTACATATGCACAGAATCTGTAATCGATTGGGATGGGTTAAAACCAATACACCAGAGGAAACAATGAGACAATTGGAGTCTTGGTTACCAAGAGAAAAGTGGGGTCAAGTTAACCATTTGTTGGTTGGTTTCGGCCAAACTATTTGCGATCCAGTCAGACCCAAGTGTTCATCATGCACAGTTAATAACCTTTGCCCAGTTGGCATCAAAGAAATGAAATCTTTAAATAAACAAGAAGAAAAAAAAAAAAAAAAATTAAAATAACTTTTTCTTTTTTTCTTTTTTTTTTCTTTTTTTTTATAATGGTTTAAAATTGTTTCTTTTCAGATCTAAATATAAACTAACAATTGAAGACTTTATTTTTTTATTTTTTTATTTTTTTTATCTTTTTTTTTATAATAGGCACTTACTTTTTCTCTTGGGTGGGTACTTTTTTTTTTTTACATTATTTTTAAAAATAATAATTTGACATCATGAAAAACTGATAATTAAATAAATCTCATTTATCTATTAATTATTTATCTTTAATTATTAGTATAGATATAGATCTGTAAAGAAGACAATTTTAAACCACCCAAAAAATGAAATTTTAGTCCAAATTAATAAAAAAATAAAGGGGGTGGGGTGTCAAAAATAAAAAAATATTTTTTATTAGATAAGATAATTTCAAGTTATTCATTTCAGAAAGGAAATAAAAATGGAATAATATTGTCATTTTATAAATTATTATAATAATTAGTGTATATTATTTATGTTTTATTATAAATCTATATTGTAAAAAAAAATTTGTATAAATACCAACTTTTAAAAATTATCATTTCATTTAAAAAAAAATTAATATCATGGGTGAGAATTTTAATAAAAATATTTTAGAAGAAAATTTAGTAGCTGTAATTGGTATTGGCTTTAGGTTACCAAGTGGAAATTTAAATGAATCAAATCAAACTCCAAGTCAATTATTTAACAATTTAATGAATGGTTTTAACGGCGTAGTCGGTCTTCAAGAAAGATGGAATGAAAATTTCTTTAAGCTAAATGAAATTGGCTGCAATAGTGCCGGTTTATTACCTTTGGAGGAATGGAAACTCTTTGACCCTGTTTTTTTGGTTTAAATCCAAGTGAAGCTGTAACCATTGATCCACAGCAAAGACTTTTGTTAAAGTGCACTTACGAAGCATTGGAAGATGGCGGTGTAGATCCAATAACACTACGTGGCTCAAATACAAGTGTTTATATTGGGCTCTACTCAAGATTACAGGGATATTGGTCGTTCATTAACTTCAGCTCAAAGTAATTTATTCGGGACATCAGCTCATTCTGCATCAAATAGAATTTCATATTGCTTTGATTTTCATGGAGCTTCATTAACAATTGACTCTGCTTGTTCATCTTCAACAACATCTATTGCATTGGGTTATGAGTCAATAAAATCTGGTAAATCAAACTGTTCTATTGTTGGTGGTGTAAATATGATAATGGGTATGTTTTGTTCTTTAAACAATAGTATAGTTATTTTAATTTAATAATCCTAATGTTGTTTTTATTAGATATACACTCTTTTAGATCATTTTCGCTTTTAAATTTATTAAGCAAAAAAGAAGGAAGATGTATGACTTTTGATGCCGATGCTGATGGCTATGTTCGTTCAGAAGGTGTTGGTGTGGTTGTCCTAAAAAATTTAAATCAGGCAATTAAAGATGGTAATAATATTTATTGCGTGGTTTCTGGAGCAAGTTTAAATGTCGATGGTAATGGTTTGGATGATAAATTAAATTTTTATTCACCATCTTCCATCTCTCAAGCAGAAAATATTAAATTGGCACTTAAATCAACCAATGGGTTAATTGATAGAGCTGATATTGATTATGTCGAGTGCCATGGAACTGGTACACCTAAAGGTAATCCAGTTGAGTTAGAAGGTATTTCAATGGTTTTTAAAGATAGCACTGTTCACTCCCCATCCAATCCATTATTAGTAGGCTCAATAAAATCAAACATTGGTCATTTAGAAGGTAATTATTTTTATTGTTTTTATTATAAATAGTTTTATTAATATTAATACAGTGCCCGAGGAAAATATGTAGACCCCTGATATTTTTATATATGTGTTATAAATTGATTAGTTTGGATAGTTTTTTTTAATAAATATTGACACAGCCTAAAAATAATAATGGTAATAAAAAAAAGTGTGGGAAATATGGGTAAAAAAAAAAAAATTAAAAAAATAAAAATAAATTTTTATCTCTTTTTTTTAAATTTTTAAATTTTAAAATTTTTTATATATCATTTTAAATTTTTACAAACTGAAAATAGTGCAAAAATAATTTCTAGAAAATAAACAAAATGAGGTTAAGTGATGAACTTCGATACTCAATATTATCATACAAAATCAGAGACCATTACTCAAATAGTAAAATTGCAAAAAAATTGGGTGTCCACAAAACAAAAGTGGCAAAAACAATTCAAAGATATGAACAAACAGGTTCAATCAATGACCATCAACGTTTTGGAATAGAAAAAAAGATTCATGAAAGAGATGAACGTTTATTATGTTTCAAATTTTTGAATGGTGAGTTGAAGAATGTGAAATTAACAGTGGTTTGGTATTATTCAACAACTGGCCACACCAGATTAGACTGGTTAGTTAGAAACGTATTGCATAGGAATAACATTGTTTATAAAAAGAAATTCATGAAACCTCGATTATACGAAGTTAAAAGAAGAAAAAGATATAGTTTTGGATTTGGCATAAAAACTGGAGTGTGGACCAATGGGAAAATCATATGTTTATGGATGAAGTTAGGTTTCAATAATTTGATAAATACCATTATATAAGATTTTGGGTCTATGAATCGTATGTTTTACTAGATTCAAATACTTAAACAAGTGTTAGAAAAGGTGGAGTTAATGTAATGTTTTGGGGAAAATTTTGTATTATGTTCCTAAAAATTAAGATCATCTTTCATAGGGATTATATTCTAATCTCTATATTGATATAATAATAAATGATACACAACCAAATCTGGGTTACTATGCAGATACGTTACAGGTGCCTGAGAAAGTTCACGAAAATTGTCATGAGAATTTCTAATCTTATTCACCAAATATGATTAGGGAGTAAAACTGAAAATTCAAAATTTCAATTGATGAAATACAACCTTTAAGCCCCGATTTATATATAATAGATAATCAATGGCCATAAGATACTTAAATGTTCTCAATCCGAATGTTCAGTAAATCAAATCATAACCTGATCCAATGTCGCATTGACGTTTTTCCTTACATCACTTCTGAGATTAGAAATAATTTTTATAAATCTCTTCCAAACAGAAAGGAGGCGATAATTAAGGCTCATGGGGAACATTCAAAAAATTAGGTAAATTCATTTGTTAAAATAAAAAAATAAAAAAAATTAAAAATAAAAAAAAAAAATTTTTAAAATTAAAAAAAAGAGATAAATATTGTAAACATATAATTTTTTTTTATTTATTTTAATTTAAAGGGTTTTAAATGAATCTTTATAAAATGAAGTTAATTTATTAGCCTTACATTATATTTAAATATTATAATCTAAATATCTTTTTTCAATATATAAATTTAAAATCGGTGGGGTCTACATATTTTCCTCGGGCACTGTATAACTATTTAATTTACTTAGCATGTTCCGGTGTTGCATCAAACATTGGTCATTTAGAAGGTAATTATTTTTATTGTTTTTATTATAAATAATTTTATTAATATTAATATAATAATTTAATTATATTAGCATGTTCCGGTGTTGCATCATTAATAAAATGCTGTTTAATGTTTAAAAATAAATGTTTTTTACCAAATATTAATTTTAAAAAACCAAATCCTTTAATCAAGTTTAAAGAGTGGAATTTAAAGGTAGTCACAGAACCAATAAAGTTTAATGAGGACAAACAAATTTCAATGATTATAAATAATTTCGGTGTTACTGGTAAGATTGTATTTAAATTTTATAAAAATTTCTTCATTTTTTAAACTAAATACCAATTCATTTTTTTAATATAACAGGTTCAAATTCATGCTTGATTTTACAACAGTTTATAAGTAAAAACAAAACAATAAATAAACTCGAATATAAGAGTTATTTAATACCATTTTCATCTTGTAGTGCTGAATCACTAATGAAATATCAAGAGTCAATTGTTTTAAAAGAGAGTGACTTCAATACCTTTGTTTTAAATCAAATTTATAAAAAATCTTTATCACTTTATCAAAGATCAGTTATAATTGCTAGTGATTCTAAAGAATTCAATAATTTAGAAAAAAGAACACAATTTCAAACAAAAAACGATATGTTTTCAAATATATCAATCAAGCAAAATAATCCAACTGTTGTATATATCTTTTGTGGCCAAGGTTCGCAATATAATAAAATGGGATTGGAGCTATATAAAAATGAACCAGTATTCAGAGATACTTTAGATTTAATGGATTCAAAATTTGCAAATTATTATGGTTATTCCATTTTAGAGAAATTAAGATCAATTGAAGATAGTGACTCCATATCTATAAATCAACAAATTATAGTTCAGCCATCTAATATTATGATACAAGTTGGGTTATTTAAATTATATAAGCATTGGGGTGTAGAACCATCGGTTATAATTGGACATTCATTGGGTGAAATTTCAACTGCTTACTGCTCTGGTATGATTGATTTGGATACTTTATGCTACTTAGTATATAATAGATCCATTTTACAACAAAAAACACAAGGCACCGGAAGAATGTTATCAATAAATATCAGCTCAGAACAATTTAAAAGCGATTATTCATCAAAATATCCAACTCTAGAAATTGCTTGTTACAATTCACCATCTTCCATTGTTGTTGCCGGTAATGAAGAACATTTAAATGAAATTCATATTAGTGCAAAAGAAAAAGGTATTTTTACTGCAATGCTTGGGTCTTTAACAGCAATCCATACAAGTGCTCAAACGGTTATAAAGGATGAAATTTTGGAATTAAAATTTAAATCCCAGCAACCTAACACATCAACTTTTTCAACTGTAACAGCAGAGTTGTTTAGCCAAGACCTCCTCTTTAATTCTCAATATGTATATCACAATATTTTACAGCCAGTAAAATTTGATCAAACCATTTCAAATCTTTTTAAATATATCGAAGAAAGCCAATTAAATTCAAATGTATGTTTTATAGAAATATCCCCACACCCAACTTTAACATTTTACTTAAAACAAATGGTCCCAACTAATTCATTATACTTTAATAATGGAAAATCTATTGAGTTTTATACCTCATTAAATAGAAAAATAAATGATTTATCGGAAATTCAAAAAACAATTTCAGAATTATATTGCAGCGGTTATAATGGAATAAACTTTAAGAGACAATTTAATAATCAAATGTCCCCACTCGATATCGGTTTCTATAGTTTACCATTGTACAAATGGGATGATAAATCTTACTGGAGAGAAGATGCACTTCATGAACAATTAAGAATTGATGGCCCATCAGTTGATCACTTGGGTATTTCAAATAAAGAGGTTTCACCATTTATTAAATCCTTCCAAGCTTTTATTGATATTGGCAAATTACCATTTCAATATTTAAAAGGTCATCAAGTAAAGGGAAAATATTATTATCCAGGATGTGGTTATATTATAAACTTGCTTAAAACTTATTCAAATCAAGATATAACTATTAACTTTATGGAATTTAAAACACCTTTGATTCTTAAAGAAGGAAGCAACCAATGCTTACAAACAAATATTTATCAAACTGGTAAAACTGAATATAAAGTTTTATATCATTTTAAAGATGAGTTAAATCAATGGGTGCAATCGGCAAGTGGAAATTTTCAACTGTTTAACCATGGTGAAAATACATTCAAATTTAATATTCAAAAAATTTTACAAAGTAAATGTAACAAAGCAGTCATAAAAAAAGAAGAGATTTATGATTTTATCAAAATGAGAACTGGTTTGCAATATACTGGTGCTTTTCAAGGTGTAGATAAATGCTTTTTAGGTGATAATTGTTCTCTTTCGATAGTTTCACTGGAACTGCCAAATGGATACATAGACCAAGTGTCAGAAAAGGATCCCACATTTTTCAATTCTTCAATCTTGGATTCATGCTTACATGGTTTAATTTCATTAATCAATGAACAATCACAAATGGTTTTTGATAATGTTAGTGGCTTTAAACTATATTCAAAAAAAATTCCCAAAGATAGAACCCAATTTTCGGAAATATATGTTTATTCAGAATTAAAGAAAAGAATGGGTAATTCTTATGTGGGTTCAATTACAATAATGTTATCAGACGGAACAATTTTAATTGATATTGAAGAAATAGTATGCACCTCATTAACCTATATTAAAGATCCATATGTAATTGACCTTCCAAAAGATCAAGTTTATACAACTTATTCAATTTTACCACCACCATCAACTTTTAAGTCAATTTTTAATTGTGAGGTTGCCAATGAAGTTATTGAAAATTATTCTAATAGTATAAAATTTATTTCAACGACACTCTTAAAATATATTATGAAAAGAAACAAAGATATTCAAATAGATGTAGTTAGAAAATTAAATATTGAACAATTAAAGGAAAAATACTTGGTCAATTCAAAAAATGAAAGATTATTCAACTATATATTTGAAACAATTAAAACATATTATAATGAACATGTTCAAGATATTCCAGTTGTCTCCAATCAAGAGTTAATAGAAAAATCCATTAAAATAATTGCAAAAATATTATTCCCTCTAGAAAGTGACAATCCATCTGAAAATTTACCCCAGTCGTTGTTTGAAGATAATATGCTCAAAGAATTTTATGACACCCCAACGTGTATGGTTAGAAGTGAAATGTTTGGGGAAATAATAAAAAACTCCATTAAACCCATTTTAAAAGAAAAAATATTTTTTAAAATATTAGAGTTGGGAGGAGGTACATGTTCATTATCAAAACAAGTATTAAATAAAATAAATGAAATGCTCCTAGATAATCAAGGTTATGAAATCGATATCGAATATACATGGACCGATATTTCACCGTCATTTATTTTTGATGCTAAAAATCAATTATCTCAATTCAAATGTGTTAGTATAGTTTATAACACTATAGATCTAGAGGATCCATTAATGAAGCAGGGTTTAAAGCCATCATATTATGATTTTATAATTATGTCAAATGTAGTTCATGTGGTTAAAAACATTAATTATGCTATGGAACAAATATATCAAGTATTATCACCAAATGGACAACTTTTATTAATTGAACCACCAAATCGATCTATAATTATTGACACTATATTCTCTTGTTTTGACCAATGGTATTCATTTGAAGATATGGATATTAGAAAAGACAGATGCTATTTAGATAAAGATACTTGGGTGAAATTATTAAATCAACATAATTTCAAATCAGACTTATTATTTTCAAACCCATCAGAAATCTATTGTACCGCAATTCAGGCTCAAAAACTAAGTTTAAATAATATTAAAACCAAAATAGATAATAATGAAAATGTAATCATTTATTCAAATTCTGACAATAACTTTATAAATAGTCTAAAATCATTGAGCTACTTGCAAAATTGAAGAAATGAATCATTTTAATATGGTAATTATCTCACCCATACTAAAAAATTCATTCACTTTTTCTTGTTTTCTTTCAAATAAAATGAATGAATTTTTTAGTATATAAATTACTCATAAAGTACTAAAAAGTTCATTCACCTTTTCTTGTTTACTTTCAAATAAAATGAATGAATTTTTTAGTATATAAATTACTCATTTTTTATTAATATTAATTAATAAAAGTTAAATATGATTCAAAAATAAAATAAATTTGAATATTTATTTAGATAATATTATAATGATTAAAATTTTATTTTTATATATATATATGTATATTATTATTTTTTAAAAGATTAATAATTTTTTATTTATGTTATTATTATTTTTTAAATGATGATTAATATTTTTTTATTTTTGTATATTATTATTATTTTTTGAATTTTCAAAATTTTTTTCCAATTGACACAATTGAAAACAGATCATTATACACATTGCATGTAATTCGGGAAATAATTTACATTTGGTATTGGCAATTTTGTTCTTGGGTTTTATCATTTATTGTTTTCTCGTCTAAAAATTTATAATAACAGGATGGAGTTATGTAAATTGATCCAGGATATGCTATATTGAAATTAAAATTTTAATTAATATTAATTAAATAATATATTTACAACAACAACATTATTTTATTATAAATTAATTTAATAATTTACCAGAATCAGCTAGAATATTTAAATCATTTTCAATTGCAAATTGATCTATTTGAGATAAAAAAGCAAATGTACTATCATGAATATTTCCTTTTGCTATTGAAACATAATATATATTCATTTCCCTATCAACTAAAACTTCTGATGATAAACTTGGTTCTCCAACATCCAATCTAAAATAATCTGCCTGATGGGGGTGAACTCTGTCTCTTTTATGTGATGTACAATCAATACAATATATTTCGTCTTTATTAATTTGATCTAAAGAAATAATGTAAAGTGAAGACATAAATATGTAAACCAATTCATTGACTTCTCTTGAAACATATGATTGACTAACACCAAAAATTGTTGAAAGTATTGTATATGAATTAGCACCCATCTAATTTAAAAATTGGTTGAAATATTAATATTATTATAAAATATTCATTTGACATAATATCTATAAATACCTTTAAAAATGTTAAAAATAAATGAATTCTTGATTTTGGTGATAATCTTTTAGTTTGATCTTTTATTTGGGGTTCTATTTTTTTATATAACCAATCTAAAATATGTTGTTGTAAACCAGTCAATTGAACCCAATCTTTATTTTTTAATTCAATTTCATTATCTATTGATGATTTTTTATTATAAGATTTTTTATTAGGTGAATTTAAATTTTTTTCTAATCTCTTGGGATTAACATAAAGTTTTCTTTTCATTTTCTTTGTTCTTCTATCATCCAGGAAATCATATGCTAAATATAAATCTAGAATAGAGTCTGTTCTTTTCTCCATTTGGATCAATAATTGACGATGGTTTTTTAATTTTGATTTTTTTCTTTTTAATTCTTGAAATGAAATTTGTTTATCTTCTTTTATTTCTTTTGTTTTATTACATTTTCTCCTATTTTAAACGTTTCTTCATATAAATTGAATTATATGTTGTCAATTTTTTTATTAAAATTTGTTTCTGAATCATTTTCATTGTCTGAATCAAAAAATTCTAAAAACTCGGTTTGTATTTGATTTTCGACAATAAAACTAAATGGTTCGTTTGGATCGAACCTATTGGTATCATATAAATTCTCTTCGTCACTTGAATCATTAATATCATCTTGATCATTCAAATCAATACCAAAAACCTGATAATCCATATTATTTTTATTATTATTATTATTATTTTAAATATATTATATTGTCATTAAAATATAAACCTTTTCCTTTTGTATATTCCATAAGACATATCAAATCCATAATATGTAAACCAGAAGTTGTTATTTCAATATTGTTTATAAAATATTTTTCTTTATCACACCAAATTGGGCAATTGTATAAAAAAATTTCCTTATTATTCATTTTTTTAAATATATATATTATTTTTTATAATAGTATTTTAATAAAAGATTTTTCACTGTGTGTAATATTATCAAAAAAGTTTATTTATTAATATATTTTTAATTTTGTGTTATTTTTATAATTTAAAAAAAAAAAAAAAAATAATTATTTAAAAAATAAAAAATTCGAAAAATAAATAAAAAATTTCCCACACTACAACCACATATATTGTGTGAATGTGTTGTGTGAGTGAGTGAGTTTGAATGTGAGTTTGTGTTAATTTTATCTGTGTATAAATTTTTTTTTTTTTGTATGTGGGTGTGTATCAGAGTCTAGTTGTACAAAAATGTAATTATACAGATCTGTTTTTTGTACATACAGATCTGTATAAATGTAATTATTTAAATTTATATACAAAAAAACAACAATTTCTAAATACATTTATTCTGAACATTCTATCATTGTTTGTCATATTTACATGTAATTTTATGTAAAAAAAATGGTAAAAAAAAAATGTAAAAATATTAAAAAAAATGTAATATGAACTTTTTAATAAAATTTTCATTTCAATAAAATTAAGATTTTTTTTTTCTTTGTATAAATTGCCAATATTAAGAATTATATTCTCAATTTTTTAAAATTATACTATAACCATCAAATTAACAATAAATAATTACCATTTTATCTTAATTTGTTTTATTTTTTATCTTAATTTTTGTTAGATATCTCGGATTCTGACATGTTATTAATAATATAATTATTAATAACATTGTATTTATTTAATTAAAATTTAAAAAGAAGCTCAATCTTTAATAAAAAATTATAGAGATAAAGAAAAAGAAAAAACTATGAAGAAAGGTTATATAAGGAAGAATTAAAAAAAAATGTGGACAAAACTAAAGATGAAAGAAAAAATGAAAGAAGAAAAAGATTCCAACATTTAATGAATGTCCACCAGGATGATTTGGTTCTTTGGAATAAAATTGTATTACTTCAAATAATGCAAACTAAAATCCAAATGCGACGTCTAAATATTGAAAAGAAATATTTTAACTTATACCGAAAAGTTCAAATAAATAAATATAAAGATGACCCTTCTATTTATCAAGAAGAAGATGATGAGGTATATGATCAAGATTCAATCGATGCTATTGATGAATTATTTACAATGAAAATTCCAAAAACATCATATGTTGAAGACCATCAATCACCTTCTGATATAGAATCAAACGAACCAGGTAGTCAATCCCAATTTGAAAAAAATTCTCTTAAACCACTTCAAAATCAATCAAAAAAATCTTTTTTTAAATAAAACTATAATTTTTTAAATATATATTATTTTTTGTAAAGAGAAAAAAACTTTTTTATAATTTTATTTTTATACACACTTAAAATAATTTTATTTTTTTTCATTTTTAGTGATAATATATTTTTTTTATATACTAAAAAATTCATTCATTTTTTATGAAAGAAAACCGATAAACATGAATGAATTTTTTAGTATGAATGAATTTTTTAGTATGAATGAATTTTTTAGTATGGACGATTTTGCAAGTAGCTCATTATATAAATTGAATAATATCAAAATAATATCAAATATCCAACAGTTTAAAAATTGTATCGATTTATCCGAAATCAATATCAATACCACAATTTATTTTATAAAAACAGTAGATGAAATAAATATCAATAATTTTAAAGAAATAACAATGGAATATATTGAAATTAATCAGCTTTTATTAAAATTCAAATTAAATTCAAAACATATTTTAGTTACTTTGGATTCAGAGTCATCCAACTACTTATCATCCTCAGTAGTAGGTGCAGCAAGATATTTTGATGAATTTTTAGAGTTAAAGTTATTTACATTAAATTTTGATAAACAATCAATTATTAATCAAGATATCATTTCTATTATTCCAACAATAGTCAATTGGGATTTTTCAATACACAGAGAGTTTTTTATTAAAAATAATAATGTTTTTTATGAACGTTATAAAAAAGAGACCAATCTAAATCAAAATTTTAAATCAAACTCCTACATTGAACTAAAAAAAGAAAATAGAGAGTTGTTCAAATTAAAACTATCACCAAATCTAGAGTATCAACTTAAACAAAGAGAAGTCAAATTAGAGTCAAATCAAGTTGAAGTCAAAGTTATGGCATTTGGTATAAATTATAAAGATTATTTAATATACTCAGGAAATGCACCACCAGAAATAGCAAATAGATTAAGTGGTGATCTTAGCGATCAGAATTTTGCAATGACTTTTCAGGTGTTATTACAAGAATTGGTCCAGGTTTAAATCAGGATCTATATCCTTATACAATTGGTGACGAAGTCTATGGATTTGGTGATAACTCATCAGCATCGCATATCATTGTTGATATAGATTCAATTTATTTCAAACCAAAAACTCTATCTCATTGCGAATCATCTGCTCTACCATCAATTTATTTGACATCTTATTACAGTATTTATAATGTGGGTAATTTAAAAAACAACGAAACTGTTTTAATTCACTCTGCCTCGGGAGGTGTAGGTTTGGCTGCATTAAATATACTTAAAATGAATCACAATGGATTAGTTTTCGTTACAGTGGGTTCCAAAGAAAAAGAAGATTATTTAATTAAAACATATGGCAAATTTATTTCTGGTATCTTTTCAACAAGAGATAAGAATTATTGTCAACAAATAAAATATACATTGAAAGAGATGGGTTCAGATAGAAGTGGTGTTGATCTAATATTAAATACTCTTTCAAGTAACTATATGGATTCCAATTTTAAGTCTCTTACAACTGGTGGTAGAATTGTAGATCTTTCGGTGACACACTTAAATACAAATGAATACACAAATAACAATAATTTCAAATATAATTTTGGATACTTCAATATCGAATTACTATTTATCAGTAACGAAATAAAAAGAACTTTATTAAAAAAGATCACAAGTGCAATTGAATCAAATAAATTGGACAATATATTACCAATAACGGAATACTCAAATAAAGAAATTAAAGATGCAATTGAATATATAAATCAGCGTAAACATATTGGTAAAATCATTGTCAATAACAAATTTGATATAATGGAACAATTAATAGAAAATCAAAAGGAAGAAAAATTACTAAACTAAATTATGAAATCAATGGTTTGGGTGAAACAATTCTAATTACTGGCCAATCTGGTATTATTTTGGATATATTAAAATGGATATTAATGTATTCAAAAACAGTCAAAAATGTAATTATTATAACAAAATCAAAATTGAAATGGGGATTAGAATTCGTAATTAATAGCTATAAGGAAAATATAAATTTTTATTTCAAGTCTTTAGATATCAGCAATTTAGAAGCTTTGGAAAATTCAATAAGTGAAGTTTTATTATCAAGTAATATTAAAAATATAGATTCTATATTTCATTTTGCTTTTGAACAAGTTTTTGGTGAAGTTCAAGATATAAGCTTAAATCATTTAAATAGATCCCACAGTGCAAAAACATTAGGGGCTATTAATCTACATAATTTATCAATAAAACTCAAATGGAAACTAACCAATTTTGTCATGGCTTCTTCTGTAGCGTCTTGTATTGGGTCTACAGACCAATGTTCCAATGTTTGTGCAAATCTTGTTTTAGACTCTTTATCCAAATATAGAAAATCAATCGGGTTACCCTCTATTTGCACAAACTGGGGAATGTTACAATCATCAGGTTTTGTAGCAAGAAATCAATCGGTCATTGAATTATTGGATGGTCAAGGTTTGAATCCGCTACCAATCAATACTATTGTTGGATCTTTGGATTTAATGATCCAAAATCAAGATCAATCAACTAATTTACTGCTTTCTAATTTCAATTTTACTCGTTTACTTAATTTCCAAGGTTCAATTTTCAATAAATTCGACTATCAATTAAATTTAGTAAGAGGTTTAAAACAAGTTAATGTTAATATTTCCCAAGAAGACACCATTGATTCAATTTTTTTAAATAAACTAGCCGAGCTATTATCAATTGATCAAAATAAAATCAATATTGAAGTAAAACTAAACTCACTAGGTAAGTTATTTTTTATTTAAATTATGTATACTGTTTATTTGAATCATTATTAAAGTTTTTTTTTTAGGTGTTGATAGTCTTTTGATTAGGGGTTCGAAAATAGGTTATTTTTAGAAAAACAGGGTTTTTTAGTTTTGGGTCTAATAGGCCCTTTTTATAGTCAATTGCATAGTTCCAGGTTATTTTTTTTTTTTTTTAGTTATTTATAGTAAAAAAAAGATTAGAAATAGGTAATAATTTAAAAGGTGTTTAAAAATCAATAAAAAAACCGTTAAATCATTATCAATTAAAATATCTCCTTTTTTTTTTTAAAAAAAATATCTTTCAAATTTTTTTCAAATTTTTTTCAAATTTTTTTTATAATAATAAAAATAATATCTTTATTGTTATATTGTGTTATATTAATATACATTAAAATTGTAAAGCGGATTTTTAAAAATATTTTGTTACAAAACAGCAGTTAATTAATAAAAAAAAAATTTCTATAAAAACTTCTACATTTTTATTTATTTATCAATATCAAAATTTATTAATATATAAGAAATAAATAATTACATTAATAAATAATTACATTAATAAATAATAAATATATTAAAATTTTTTAATATTAATAACAAAATATAATCAATGGAAGGAACAAATAGAAAATCAAAGTCAAGATGAAATTCCTGATCAAATTGGCAAAGAATAGAAAACCAACAAAAGGTCACGATCTATGCAATCAAGACGATATGTTAATCGAAATGAACATAAAAGACAAAAAAGAGACACCTATATATTTCAAAGTATTTAGAAATCCAAAGGTATTAAAAAAAAGTGTGGACAAAAGAAATGCGTACTTTAAGAGAATGGGCAAAAGTTTCAAGGGTAAATATTGTTAATAATTCTGTCTATAATGAATATAATAATATATCTAAAATTAAATAAAAATAATAAATAAAAAATAACTTAAAAAATTTTTCAATCAATATTTTTTATATGAATTTTTTCAATTTTTCCTCTATTTTTAGTTTTTTTTTTGATTTTTTATAGCACACATAGTTTTAAAAAAGGTTAAAATAGGTGCGCTGTGGGGGGTGCGGTTGGCAGGACTATTTTTTTTTTTTTTAAAAAATCAAACTAACCTATTTTCGAACCCCTACTTTTGATAGTCCAATTAAAAAACTTCATCGACAAAGAGATTTCTCCAAATATAATTACAATCCAACAGTTGCAGGTTAACACAATTCAATCAATTATACAATCAATTAAAAGTGAATTGGAAAAAAGGAAAAATGAAAAACATAATTATTCAAGCAACAAAACCACCTCATTCACAAAAGCAGAAAAAAAATTAGAATATTGGGAAAATGAAATTAAACTTGATGATTCAATTATAAACTTATCAATTGAAAACAAATCCATTCCTAAACAAATCATAAACAACAAAAATAACATTATATTTCTTACTGGAACAACTGGATTTTTAGGTTAGTTTATTTTATTTATTTAAAAAAATATATTGTTTTATAATTATTAATTAAATCTAAATCTAAATCTAGGTGTATATTTATTATATCAATTACTTTTGTTACCAACTTGCACAAAGGTTTATTGTTTAATTAGAAATAAAAGCAACAATGATAACCCTATAATTGAAATTTATGATAATATGAAAAAACATTTACTATATAACAAGTTAAATACACATCAGCTTTCAAAAATCAATGTTATTGTTGGGGATTTATCAAAAAATCAATTTGGTTTAAATAATAAAGAATATAAATTATTAGCAAATGATATCAATTTAATAATTAATTCAGGTGCAGATATCAATTTATTAGCAGATTATGAATCTATAAAACCAGTAAATGTCAATGGTGTTAAAGAAATAATAAAACTATCACTTTCTTCTTCAAAAATTATAGTTCCAATTGTCAATTTATCAACATATTCAGTTTTTATGAAACAAGAACCAAAAGGTGATTTTAAAGACAATTTCGATGAACAACAATTTGGTTTGGTTCCTTTAGAAAATTTAAATATTTTACCTGGCGGATATATGCAAAGTAAAGTAATTGGTGAATATATTTTAAGTAGCGCAGCAAAATTGAAATCAATACCTTATATTATTATTAGATCCCCCTCAATATTTAGTAACCCAACAACTGGAATAGGTCATAACGCTGATTTTGCTCAACTTTTTATTCAAGCATGCTCTATAATAGGACACTATCCCGATTTGTCGATTGGTTTTTTAGCTTCCCCAATAACATGGTGTGTGGAGAATTTTACAAATGTTATTCTTAATGAAAACTCTTGGTCAACCAATAATAACTCTCCAATATCAAAACTAAATGTGTACAATATCAACAGCGAAGTTATAATATCAGAGACCTTGGTAAAAGACTTTAGTAAAAGAATCGACTTTAGTCAATGGAAAAAATTGATTAACCAATCAGAAAACAAAACATGCATAAAGCTTAGAACCTTTCATACTTTAAATTATGGTCGTTTCGACATATCCAATGGTTATGGTATTTCATATAGAACTAAGCAACTATTAATATCTCTGGGATCCTATGGCAATGGTAGTATAATTAACTACGAGATGATATATAATCTTTTAAACTATAATAAAAAATAAAAAATAAAAACAATAAAATTTTAAAATAATTTAATTTTTAAAATAATATTTAATTTTAATAAAACTTTTAGTTTTTTATATTTTTCTTTTTGTTTTTCTAATTTTAGTTTCATTGATTTCTATTGATTTTTTTGTTTGTAATTTTTCAAAACCACATATTATTATTTAGAAGATCACAAAAAATAAATATCTGAATTGAGTCAAACAAAAAGTAATCAAATCATTGAAACATTTTATCATATTATTGAAAACACATCCGCCATAGGAGATTATTTCATTCTTTTGAATCCACTGCTAAAAAATCAGTTTAAAAATTTTAACACTTTTCTTTTGAAGGGTTTTTTAAGAAAAGATTTAAGAGAAAATAATTTCTCTAATTTATGATTATACTGCCTACTAAAAATATATTATAGACTTGGGGGTTTATTTAAATTAAATAAAATTTTGTATTCTTAATTTCGTTATATTTAAATGAAATTTTTATTTTTTTTATTTTTTTACAATTTTAATTTTAATTTTTTTTTTTTTAAATTTTTATTTTAATTTTTTTTCGAAGATACCATGTTAAAAAATTTTTTTAAATTGAAAAGTTTTCTAAAATATAATAATATTAACACAATGTCATCTATAAAAACAAGAAGATCTTCTTTTTCATCTATTAATAATACAACAACAATACCAACAACAACTACAACTACAACATCAAATAAAGACGATGGAACAGGTAAAACCAATAGTAAAATTAGTAATGCTATTAAAAAAATAAGAAAGTCAATAGATATAGAATACGAAGATAATAAAGATAGTTTAGTCAAAAAAGAAGAGGATAAAGATGCTAAAACAAAAACAACTAAACCAAAAATAAAAAAGATAAAAAAAGAAGTTGATAATAGTAATAATAGTAGTAATAAAAATAAAAATAATAGTAATAATACTGGCGATTACGACGATATCGAAGGTTCAACAAAAGTATCATTAGCAAAATTAAAATGGGAAGAAGTTTGGAATAAAATCGAAGTTATGAGAAAAGAAAATATAGCGCCGGTAGATACATTAGGGGCAGAGTCATTCAATATCGAAGAGATTGAACCAAAAGAAAGAAGATTTCATATATTGGTTGGATGTTTATTGTCATCACAAACTAAAGATCAAGTTACACATGCAGCAATGGTCAGATTAAAAGAATATGGATTAAATGTCGAAACGGTTTTAAAAACACCAAACGAAAAATTAGAGACTCTTATTCACCCAGTTGGATTTTATAGAAGGAAAGCGGTTTATCTAAAGAGTATTGCAGAAATTTTAAAAGAAAAGTATAATGGAGATATACCACCAACATTCAAAGAGATCGAAGCATTACCAGGTATAGGCCCGAAAATGACAAATTTAATCGTTCAAATTGCATGGGGTAGAGTAGAAGGAATCGCTGTCGATGTACATATGCACAGAATCTGTAATCGATTGGGATGGGTTAAAACCAATACACCAGAGGAAACAATGAGACAATTGGAGTCTTGGTTACCAAGAGAAAAGTGGGGTCAAGTTAACCATTTGTTGGTTGGTTTCGGCCAAACTATTTGCGATCCAGTCAGACCCAAGTGTTCATCATGCACAGTTAATAACCTTTGCCCAGTTGGCATCAAAGAAATGAAATCTTTAAATAAACAAGAAGAAAAAAAAAAAAAAAAAAATAAATAATTCTTTATTTATTTTTTTATCTTTTATTTTTTTTTATTATAATAAATGGTTTTAAATTGTTTTATTCTTTATAGATCTGAATAATGTAAAACAAATAATTTAGAGATATGAGATCTGAATATGGTCAAAATATTTATTTATTTATTTATCAATTTTTCATGATGTCATATAATTATTTTATGATAAAAATAATTAAAAAAAAGTAAATTTACCCATCCAAGTAACAAAAAATAAAAAATAAAAAATAAAAAAAAAAAATAAAATTTTTTTTTTTATAAGATTATTTCAAAATATCCATTTTACAAAGGAAATAATAATGAATACAAGATAATTATTCAACTTTAAGATTATTCCTAAAACTTTTCATTTGTGTATATTTATGCAGGTATGTTATAAATCTATATTGTAAAAAAAAAATTTATATAAATTACCTGCTAATAAAATTTATCATTTTATTTTATTTTAAAAAGAAATTAATATTAATATTATGTCTGAAAATTTTAATAAAAATATTTTAGAAGAAAATTTAGTAGCTGTAGTTGGTATTGGCTTTAGGTTACCAAGTGGAAATATAAATGAATCAAATCAAACTCCAAGTCAATTATTTAACAATTTAATGAATGGTTTTAATGGCATAGTTAACATTAGAGAAAGATGGAATGAAAATTTCTATAAGTTAAATGAAATTGGCTGTAGTAGTGCCGGTTTATTACCTTTGGAGGAATGGAAACTCTTTGACCCTGTTTTTTTTGGTTTAAATCCAAGTGAAGCTGTAACCATTGATCCACAGCAAAGACTTTTGTTAAAGTGCACTTACGAAGCATTGGAAGATGGAGGTGTAGATCCAATAACTCTACGTGGTTCAAATACAAGTGTTTTTATCGGGCTCTCTACTCAAGATTACAAGGATATTGGTCGTTCATTAACCTCAGCTCAAAGTAATTTATTCGGTACATCGGCTCATTCAGCATCAAATAGAATTTCATATTGCTTTGATTTTCATGGAGCTTCATTAACAATTGACTCTGCTTGCTCATCTTCAACAACATCTATTGCATTGGGTTATGAGTCAATAAAATCTGGTAAATCAAACTGTTCTATTGTTGGTGGTGTAAATATGATAATGGGTATGTTTTGTTATATAAACAATAGTATAAATGATAATAGTTTTAATAATAATAATGTTGTTTTTATTAGATTTACCCTCTTTTAGATCATTTTCGCTTTTAAATTTATTAAGCAAAAAACAAGGAAAATGCATGACTTTTGATGCGGATGCTGATGGTTATGTTCGTTCAGAAGGTGTTGGTGTGGTTGTCCTAAAAAATTTAAATCAGGCAATTAAAGATGGTAATAATATTTATTGCGTGGTTTCTGGAGAAAGTTTAAATGTCGATGGTAATGGTTTGGATGATAAATTAAATTTTTATTCACCATCTTCCATCTCTCAAGCAGAAAATATTAAATTGGCACTTAAATCAACCAATGGGTTAATTGATAGAGCTGACATTGATTATGTCGAGTGCCATGGAACTGGTACACCTAAAGGTGATCCAGTTGAGTTAGAAGGTATTTCAATGGTTTTTAAAGATAGCACTGCTCACTCTAATTCCAATCCATTATTGGTAGGTTCAATAAAATCAAACATTGGTCATTTAGAAGGTAATTATTTTTATTGTTTTTATTATAAATTATTTTATTAATATTAATATAATAATTTAATTATATTAGCATGTTCCGGTGTTGCATCATTAATAAAATGCTGTTTAATGTTTAAAAATAAATGTTTTTTACCAAATATTAATTTTAAAAAACCAAATCCTTTAATCAAGTTTAAAGAGTGGAATTTAAAGGTAGTCACAGAACCAATAAAGTTTAATGAAAACAAACAAATTTCAATGATTATAAATAATTTCGGTGTTACCGGTAAGATTGTATTTAAATTTTATAAATTTTCCTTCATTTTTTTTAAACTAAATACCAATTCATTTTTTTAATATAACAGGTTCAAATTCATGCTTGATTTTACAACAGTTTATAAGTAAAAACAAAACAATAAATAAACTCGAACATAAGAGTTATTTAATACCATTTTCATCTTGTAGTGCTGAATCACTAATGAAATATCAAGAATCAAATGTTTTAAAAGAGAGTGACTTCAATACCTTTGTTTTAAATCAAATTTATAAAAAATCTCTATCACTTTATCAAAGATCAGTTATAATTGCTAGTGATTCTAAAGAATTCAATAATTTAGAAAAAAGAACACAATTTCAAACAAAAAACGATATGCTTTCAAATATATCAATCAAGCAAAATAATCCAACTGTTGTATATATCTTTTGTGGCCAAGGTTCACAATATAATAAAATGGGATTGGAGCTATATAAAAATGAACCAGTATTCAGAGATACTTTAGATTTAATGGATTCAAAATTTGCGAATTATTACGGCTATTCCATTTTAGAGAAATTAAGATCAATTGAAGATGGTGACTCCATATCTATAAATCAACAAATTATAGTTCAGCCATCTAATATTATGATACAAGTTGGGTTATTCAAATTATATAAGCATTGGGGTGTAGAACCTTCAGTTATAATTGGACATTCATTGGGTGAAATTTCAACTGCTTACTGCTCTGGAATGATTGATTTGGATACTTTATGCTACTTAGTATATAATAGATCCATTTTACAACAAAAAACACAAGGCACCGGAAGAATGTTATCAATAAATATCAGCTCAGAACAATTTAAAAGCGATTATTCATCAAAATATCCAACTCTAGAAATTGCTTGTTACAATTCACCATCTTCCATTGTTGTTGCCGGTAATGAAGAACATTTAAATGAAATTCATATTAGTGCAAAAGAAAAAGGTATTTTTACTGCAATGCTTGGGTCTTTAACAGCAATCCATACAAGTGCTCAAACGGCTATAAAGGATGAAATTTTGGAATTAAAATTTAAATCACAGCAACCTAACACACCAACCTTTTCAACTGTAACAGCAGAGTTGTTTAGCCAAGACCTCCTCTTTAATTCTCAATATGTATATCACAATATTTTACAGCCAGTAAAATTTGATCAAACCATTTCAAATCTTTTTAAATATATCGAAGAAAGCCAGTTAAATTCAAATTTATGTTTTATAGAAATATCCCCACACCCAACTTTAACATTTTACTTAAAACAAATGGTCCCAACTAATTCATTATACTTTAATAATGGAAAATCTATTGAGTTTTATACTTCATTAAATAGAAAAAAAAATGATTTATCTGAAATCCAAAAAACAATTTCAGAATTATATTGCAGCGGTTATAATGGAATAAACTTCAAGAGCCAATTTAATAATCAAATGTCCCCACTCGATAGCGGTTGCTATAGTTTACCTTTGTACAAATGGGATGATAAATCTTACTGGAGAGAAGATGCACTTCATGAACAATTAAGAATTGATGGCCCATCAGTTGATCACTTGGGTATTTCAAATAAAGAGGTTTCACCATTTATTAAATCCTTCCAAGCTTTTATTGATATTGGCAAATTACCATTTCAATATTTAAAAGGCCATCAAGTAAAGGGAAAATATTATTATCCAGGATGTGGTTACATTATAAACTTGCTTAAAACTTATTCAAATCAAGATATAACTATTAACTTTATGGAATTTAAAACACCTTTGATTCTTAAAGAAGGAAGCAACCAATGCTTACAAACAAATATTTATCAAACTGGTAAAACTGAATATAAAGTTTTATATCATTTTAAAGATGAGTTAAATCAATGGGTGCAATCGGCAAGTGGGAATTTTCAACTGTTTAGCCATGGTGAAAATACATTCAAATTTAATATTCAAAAAATTTTACAAAGTCAATGTAACAAAGCAGTCATAAAAAAAGAAGAGCTTTATGATTTTATCAAAATGAGAACTGGTTTGCAATATACTGGTGCTTTTCAAGGTGTAGATAAATGCTTTTTAGGTGATAATTGTTCTCTTTCGATAGTTTCACTGGAACTGCCAAATGGATACATAGACCAGATGTTGGAAAAGAATCCCACATTTTTCAATTCTTCAATCTTGGATTCATGCTTACATGGTTTAATTTCATTAATCAATGAACAATCACAAATGGTTTTTGATAATGTTAGTGGCTTTAAATTATATTCAAAAAACATTCCCAAAGATAGAACCCAATTTTCGGAAATATATGTTTATTCAGAATTAAAGAAAAGAATAGGTAATTCTTATGTGGGTTCAATTACAATAATGTTATCAGACGGAACAATTTTAATTGATATTGAAGAATTAGTATGCACATCATTAACCTATATTAAAGATCCATATGTAATTGACCTTCCAAAAGATCAAGTTTATACAACTTATTTACAACAAAAAGATTCAATTTTACCACCACCATCAACTTTTAAGTCAATTTTTAATTGTGAGGTTGCCAATGAAGTTATTGAAAATTATTCTAATAGTATAAAATTTATTTCAACAACACTCTTAAAATATATTATTGAAAGAAACAAAGATATTCAAATTGATGTAGTTAGAAAATTAAATATTGAACAATTAAAGGAAAAATACTTGGTCGATTCAAAAAATGAAAGATTATTCAACTATATCTTTGAAACAATTAAAACATATTATAATGAACATGTTCAAGATATTCCAGTTGTCTCTAATCAAGAGTTAATTGAAAAATCCATTAAAATAATTACAAAAATATTATTCCCTCTAGAAAGTGACAATCCATCTGAAAATTTACCCCAGTCGTTGTTTGAAGACAATATGCTCAAAGAATTTTATGACACCCCAACGTGTATGGTTAGAAGTGAAATGTTTGGGGAAATAATAAAAAACTCCATTAAACCCATTTTAAAAGAAAAAATATTTTTTAAAATATTAGAGTTCGGAGGAGGTACATGTTCATTATCAAAACAAGTATTAAATAAAATAAATGAATTGCTCCTAGATAATCAAGGCTATGAAATCGATATAGAATATACATGGACCGATATTTCACCATCATTTATTTTTGATGCTAAAAATCAATTATCTCAATTCAAATGTGTTAGTATAGTTTATAATACTATTGATCTAGAGGCTCCATTTATGAAGCAGGGTTTAAAGCCATCATATTATGATTTTATAATTATGTCAAATGTAGTTCATGTGGTTAAAAACATTAATTATGCTATGGAACAAATATATCAAGTATTATCACCAAATGGACAACTTTTATTAATTGAACCACCAGATCGATCTATAATTATTGACACTATATTCTCTTGTTTTGACCAATGGTATTCATTTGAAGATATGGATATTAGAAAAGACAGATGCTATTTAGATAAAGATACTTGGGTGAAATTATTAAATCAACATAATTTCAAATCAGACTTATTATTTTCAAACCCATCAGAATACTATTGTACCGCAATTCAGGCACAAAAACTAAGTTTAAATAATATTAAAACCAAAATAGATAGTAGTGAAAATGTAATCATTTATTCAAATTCTGACAATAGCTTTATAAATAGTCTAAAATCACTATATAAATTGAATAATATCAAAATAATATCAAATATCCAACAGTTTAAAAATTGTATCGATTTATCCGAAATCAATAACAATACCACAATTTATTTTATAAAAACAGTAGATGAAATAAATATCAATAATTTTAAAGAAATAACGATGGAATATATTGAAATTAATCAACTTTTATTAAAATTCAAATTAAATTCAAAACATATTTTAGTTACTTTGGATTCAGAGTCATCCAACTACTTATCATCCTCAGTAGTAGGTGCAGCAAGATATTTTGATGAATTTTTAGAGTTAAAGTTATTTACATTAAATTTTGACAAACAATCAATTATTAATCAAGATATCATTTCTATTATTCCAACAATAGTCAATTGGGATTTTTCAATACACAGAGAGTTTTTTATTAAAAATAATAATGTTTTTTATGAGCGTTATAAAAAAGAGACCAATCTAAATCAAAATTTTAAATCAAATTCCTACATTGAACTAAAAAAAGAAAATATAGAGTTGTTCAAATTAAAACTATCACCAAATCTAGAATATCAACTTAAACAAAGAGAAGTCATATTAGAACCAAATCAAGTTGAAGTCAAAGTACTGGCATTTGGTGTAAATTATAAAGATTATTTAATATACTCAGGAAATGCACCACCAGAAATAGCTAATAGATTAAGTGGTGATCTTAGCGATCCAGAATTTTGCAATGACTTTTCAGGTGTTATTACAAGAATTGGTCCAGGTTTAAATCAGGATCTATATCCTTTTACAATTGGTGAAGAAGTCTATGGATTTGGTGATAACTCATCGGCATCGCATATCATTGTTGATATAGATTCAATTTATTTCAAACCAAAAAATCTATCTCATTGCGAATCATCAGCTCTACCATCAATTTATTTGACATCTTATTACAGTATTTATAATGTGGGTAATTTAAAAAGCAACGAAACTGTTTTAATTCACTCTGCTTCAGGAGGTGTAGGTTTGGCTGCATTAAATATACTTAAAATGAATCACAATGGATTAGTTTTTGTTACAGTGGGTTCCAAAGAAAAAGAAGATTATTTAATTAAAACATATGGCAAATTTATTTCTGGAATCTTTTCAACAAGAGATAAGAATTATTGTCAACAAATAAAATATACATTAAAAGAGATGGGTTCAGGTAGAAGTGGTGTTGATCTAATACTAAATACTCTTTCAAGTAACTATATGGATTCCAATTTTAAGTCTCTTACAACTGGTGGTAGAATTGTAGATCTTTCGGTGACACACTTAAATACAAATGAATACACAAATAACAATAATTTCAAATATAATTTTGGATACTTCAATATCGAATTACTATTTATCAGTAATGAAATAAAAAGAACTTTATTAAAAAAGATCACAAATGCAATTGAATCAAATAAATTGAACAATATATTACCTATAACGGAATACTCAAATAAAGAAATTAAAGATGCAATTGAATATATAAATCAGCGTAAACATATTGGTAAAATCATTGTCAATAACAAATATGATATAATGGAACAATTAATAGAAAAACAAAAGGAAGAAAAATTACTAAAACTAAATTATGAAATCAATGGTTTGGGTGAAACAATTCTAATTACTGGGCAATCTGGTATTATTTTAGATATATTAAAATGGATATTAATGTATTCAAAAACAGTCAAAAATGTAATTATTTTAACAAAATCAAAATTGAAATGGGGATTAGAATTCGTAATAAATAGCTATAAGGAAAATATAAATTTTTATTTCAAGTCTTTAGATATCAGCAATTTAGAAGCTTTAGAAAATTCAATAAATGAAGTTTTATTATCAAGTAATATTAAAAATATAGATTCTATATTTCATTTTGCTTTTGAACAAGTTTTTGGCGAAGTTCAAGATATAAGCTTAAATCATTTAAATAGATCCCACAGTGCAAAAACATTAGGGGCTATTAATCTACATAATTTATCAATAAAACTCAAATGGAAGCTAACCAATTTTGTTATGGCTTCTTCTGTAGCGTCTTGTATTGGGTCTACAGACCAATGTTCCTATGTTTGTGCAAATCTTGTTTTAGACTCTTTATCCAAATATAGAAAATCAATCGGGTTACCCTCTATTTGCACAAACTGGGGAATGTTACAATCATCAGGTTTTGTAGCAAGAAATCAATCGGTCATAGAATTATTGGATGGTCAAGGTTTGAATCCGCTACCAATCAATACTATTGTTGGATCTTTGGATTTAATGATCCAAAATCAAGATCAATCAACTAATTTACTGCTTTCTAATTTCAATTTTACTCGTTTAGTGAATTTCCAAGGTTCAATTTTCAATAAATTCGACTATCAATTAAATTTAGTAAGAGGTTTAAAACAAGCTAATGTTATTATTTCCCAAAAAGACACCATAGATTCAATTTTTTTAAATAAACTAGCCGAACTATTATCAATTGATCAAAATAAAATTAATATAGAAGTAAAACTAAACTCACTAGGTAAGTTATTTTTATTAAATTATGTATACTGTTTATTTGAACCATTACTAAAGTTTTTTGTTTAGGTGTTGATAGTCTTTTGATAGTCCAATTAAAAAACTTCATCGACAAAGAGATTTCTCCAAATATAATTACAATCCAACAGTTGCAGGTTAACACAATTCAATCAATTATACAATCTATTAAAAGTGAATTGGAAAAAAGGAAAAATGAAAAACCATATCATACAAGCAACAAAACCACCTCATTCACAAAAGTAGAAAAAAAATTAGAATATTGGGAAAATGAAATTAAACTTGATGATTCAATTATAAACTTATCAATTGAAAACAAATCCATTCCTAAACAAATCATAAACAACAAGAATAACATTATATTTCTTACTGGAACAACTGGATTTTTAGGTTAGTTTATTTTATTTATTTAAAAAAAAATATTGTTTTATAATTACTAATTAAATCGAAATCTAAATTTAGGTGTATATTTATTATATCAATTGCTTCTGTTACCAACTTGCACAAAGGTTTATTGTTTAATTAGAAATAAAAGCAACAATGATAACCCTATATATGAAATTTATGATAATATGAAAAAACATTTACTATATAATAAGTTAAATACACAACAGCTTTCAAAAATCAATGTTATTGTTGGGGATTTATCAAAAAATCAATTTGGTTTAAATAATAAAGAATATAAATTATTAGCAAATGATATCAATTTAATAATTAATTCAGGTGCAGATATCAATTTATTAGCAGATTATGAATCTATAAAACCAGTAAATGTCAATGGTGTTAAAGAAATAATAAAACTATCACTTTCTTCTTCAAAAATTATAGTTCCAATTGTCAATTTATCAACATATTCAGTTTTTATGAAACAAGAACCAAAAGGTGATTTTAAAGACAATTTCGACGAACAACAATTTGGTTTGGTTCCTTTAGAAAATTTAAATATTTTACCTGGCGGATATATGCAAAGTAAAGTAATTGGTGAATATATTTTAAGTAGTGCAGCAAAATTGAAATCAATACCTTATATTATTATTAGATCCCCCTCAATATTTAGTAACCCAACAACTGGAATAGGTCATAAGGCTGATTTTGCTCAACTATTTATTCAAGCATGCTCTATAATAGGCCACTATCCCGATTTGTCGATTGGTTTTTTAGCTTCCCCAATAACATGGTGTGTGGAGAATTTTATAAATGTTATTCTTAATGAAAACTCTTGGTCAACCAATAATAACTCTCCAATATCAAAACTAAATGTGTACAATATCAACAGCGAAGTTATAAAAACAGAGACCTTGGTAAAAGACTTTAGTAAAAGAATCGACTTTAGTCAATGGAAAAAATTGATTAACCAATCGGAACATAAAACATGCATAAAGCTCAGAACCTTTCATACTTTAAATTATGGTCGTTACAACCTATCCAATGGTTATGGTATTTCAAAAAGAACCAAGCAACTATTAATATCTCTGGGATCCTATGGCAATGGTGGTATTATTAACTACGAGATGATAAATAATCTTTTGAACTATAATAAAAAATAAAAAATAAAAAATAAAAAATAAAAACAATAAAATTTTAAAATAATTTAGTTTTTAAAATAATATCTATTTAGTTTTTAAAATAATATTTAATTTTAAATAACATATAAACTAAAAAAAGATAATTAATATTTATATTTTATTTTAAATTAATTTTTTCTTTTTTTAATAAAGCTTTTAGTTTTTTATATTTTTCTTTTTGTTTTTCTAATTTTAGTTTCATTGATTTCTCTTGATTTTTTTGTTTGTAATTTTGCAAAACCACATTAATCTTATCAAAGGAATCTTTTGGGAGTGAGAGTTTTTCGAACTCTAATTGGAGATCAGATACAATTCTATCGACACCATATTTTGATTTATCCTTTTTAATAGCACCACCACTTGAAGATAGCTCATCACCACTTCCATAACAGCTGCCGCCAAAACTACTATTTCTACTGTGGCTAATATGATGACTCTTTAATAGAGGACTTGAACCCAACAATAAATTTTCATATGACCCATCACTATTGTCTTTGGACATGTGAATTGGTCTAAAAACACGTTCATTAACTGTACTATTACCAATATTGCTACCACTACTATTATTATTTAAAAATGATGAAGATGGTGAGGGTGTTGGAGATGATTGTTTTTCTCTTTTAATTTCGTCCAATTCTTTTTGTAATAAAGTTTTTTCACTCTTTAATTGGTCAATTATTTTTTGTTTAATGTTATCTGTTGCTGATAATGATGCGCCTGTTAATTCTGAGAGTGAAGAAAGTTCTGGTGAGGTTAATTTATCTGGTGATGAGGAATAGGTTTCTGATGAACTGTCCAATTGTTCATTAAAATCTAAAGAATTCATTAATTGTTTTTTAGTTTCATTAACTTGTTCTTTTTCTTGATTATTGTTGGTTTTTTCTAAAATTACATTATTATTACATTCGCTATTAACTTCATTATTATTATTATTATTATCTACATTTAATTCATTTATAAAGGTTGGTGATGGTGATAATGGAGTTGTTGATGATGATGATGGGGTTGTTGATGATGATGATGATGATTGAGCTGTTATATTTTCTACATTATTTATATTATTATTTAATTCTTTTGTTGGGGTTAGTGATGGGAAGAGTTCAAAAACAGTGCCTCTAGCTTGTTTATTGTGACCCATTGTAGTACCAGTTCTTCTGAGAGTATTAAATTCACGAAGAGTTTTTAATGTGCCAACAATTGAATTCTTTCCAACATTAGTTCCTGCGATCCATGGATGTTTAAGAGTTTGTTCAATTGTAAATCTTTTTGATGGATCATTTGTTAAAAGACCTTTGATTAAACTTTTGGCAGAGTCGCTAATATTGTCCCATTCTGGTGATGGAAATTCTAAATTGTAACCAGTTGTTTCGTCAAATGGTGGAAAACCGCATAATAAAATATAAGCAATGACACCTAAAGACCAAAGATCTACTGGTTTACCATATCCAGTGCAATTACTAATTTCTGGTGCCATATATGTAAGTGTGCCAACCAATGAACGTAATTGATTACCAGCTGGGCATCGTTGAGATAAGCCAAAGTCACATAATTTAATAATTGCTTGATCGCTATTATCTGAATATAAAAGGTTTTCTGGTTTTAAATCGCAATGGACAATATCTTTTGAGTGTAAATATTGAATAACCTTTGTGATAGTATTAATTAAAGCTGATGCATCTTCTTCAGTATAAAATTCTCTCTCTACAATTTTATCGAATAATTCTCCACCTGTTACCCTGAATTATTAATAAAAATAAAAATATTAGTACACTTTATTATTGCAAATACTATATCATGAAATTTTATTTACAATTCTAAAACTAATGAAATTTCAGACTCGGTTTCAAAAATTTCGTGAAGTGAAATAATATTTGGGTGTTTAATTTCAGTCATCATTTCGACCTCTTTGATTATATTTGCTTCCTCAACAACTGATTTTTTCATAATTTTAATTGCCCATTGCTTATTTGTTGATTTATTTGTTCCTTGTTTTACAACTGAAAATTTACCTGAACCAATTTGAGATGTAATATCATATTGTTTTGTAATTGAACTTGAATGACTGCCTGGTATAACCTTTCTCATTTTTTTTTTTTTTTGATTGATTGGTTAACAAATTGAATAATGATTATTTAATTTAAAAAATATATGATTAAATTATATTATTACTATATAACTATATAAATATTATACAAAAATATAAATAAATAAATAAATAAATCAATAAACCAAATTTATATGATATTAATTAATTAAAACTATAAAGAACGAGTAAAAAAAAAAAAAAAAAAAAAAAAAAAGCAATCTATTTTGAAATATAATTTAAATATAAAGAATTAGTATAAAATTATTTTATTTTTATGATTTAAAATTATTAATATACAAAAAATTAATTTTATAAAAAAAAGAAACTATAATAAATTAATTATACCTTTTTTTTATAAAAAAAAGAAATTATAATTATAATAATACAACAACAACAATATTATAAATTATTGTGATAGTGTACAATAAATAAATACAAAAAATGTTTATAAATTTTTTTATTTTATTTTTTTTATTTTTTTCTTGTCTTTGTTGTCTTTTTATTTTGTTTTTCTCAAGCGAGAAAGAGATTTTATATATTTTTAAATAATATTTATTTATAAATATATATTCATATAATTGTTACTGATTTTTTTAATTATTACTATTATTATTATTATTATTATTTTATTTATTTGGAGTGGAGTGTGGGTGTGTTGATTTATTTTATTATTGTTAAATATAATAGTGATAGTATTTATATCATCATATATATAGATATATATATATAAAACACACTACACCCACAACAATAAACAATAAATAAAAAAATGTTAAACAAATAATTAACTGATTATAATTTACTTTATGTTCGCATATATTTTTATTTAATTAAATGAAAAAAAAAAAAAATGAATTTAAAAAAAAAACACATAAAATTTAAAAATCAACAACCAAAATAATAAAAATCTTTTATGTGTGGATGACCATATGATTCTTAAAATTCCATTAGAGTGTGCGAAAGATTTAAAATAATATTTTATAAAATTTGAGACAAACATAAAGTCTGTGGTAATAATTTTGTTTTGAATATTAAAAAAATAATAATAACCCTATTGTGTGTTTGTGTTTTATTTTTTTTGCGATAGGGGAATTAGTCTGTGTGTGTGGGTAAAAATAGTGTGTGGTGTGTTAAAGTGTGGTGGGTAGTTTATGCGGTGTTAATTTATGTAGAGTGTGCTAAACTATAACGACTTATGTGTATAAATAAACTATTATTGTTTTATGCATGTAATAATGTGTGTGTTTTTATTTATAACTTTCCAAAATAAAAAAAAAAAAAAGTAGGTTATGCATATTATCTAATCTAATACTCACTGTTAATTCTTTATGTATTTTGTTTTTTTATTTATTATAATTTGGGTGTGTGTTATTATTTGATAAGTTTAGTTAATTATAAAAAAAAGAGATAATAATAAAAATAAAATAAACTGAAAAAAAAAAAAAAAAAAAAAAAAAAAAAAGAGTAGAGTGGGTTATTGTTTCTCTATAAATTGGCTTGATATATCTCGCAAAACGAATCAAAAATTTTAAAAAAAATAAAAAAAAAAAAATTTTATAAAAAAAAAAGTTTTAAAATAAAAAAAAAAATTTTAAAAAAAAATAATTTAAAATTAATTAACTATATTTGTTATTATTTTAATTATGATTATAATTTTATAACATAAATTCGATATAGGAAAAAAAAAAAAAAAAAAAAGACTCGGTGTTTTAGAGATATTAAACATATAACAGATATTTTTTTTTTTTATAATAAAGGAATGTTACTTTTGTTTGGTTTTTAAACCAAAAAATAAAAAAATAAAAAAATAAAAAAAATAAAAAAAATAAAAAAATAAAAAAAATAAAAGTATATTACAAAATTTTTGATACTAAAAATAACATTGTTTTTATTCATTTTTTGTTTATTATAATTTAATTATTTAATCGAGATAAAGATAGGATAAATTTAAAAAAAAAAAAAATTTTATTGCAATAATTGTTCAGTGTTATCCATCTAAATATTGTTATTGTTTAGTCCAAAAAATGAAATTCCCGGAAATATAATGGATGTCTATATTAAATAGGCTAGAGAAATTCGTTTCAGATTTTAATTTTAATCGGATTTTACATTCCCATACAAAAAATATTAAAAACACCTTCAATTTATTAATTTTCATTTTTTTTTTTTTTTAAAAAAATATCTCAGCATACAAACACACCACTACAATACCCCAATTAAATGAATAACATAAATTTTATCAAAACCAATAAAAAAAATAAAAAAATACAACAATTAATAGCAATATCTATTTTTATTTAATTAAAATTGTTACTAAAAATAGAAATAAACATTTAATAATAAATTTATAATTAAATTTATAATTAAATTCTATTAATTAATAATAATAATAAATAATTATAAAAATTTATTATTATTAATAATAAAAAATAAATATTGTAGTTTAAAAGTTAAAAAATTATTATTTTATTAGTTTATTAAATTGTGAAATGAAATAAAATTTAAAAAAAATAAAAAACTATTAAAGATTTCTTTAATTAAAGATTTCTTTGATTTAAAGATTCCTCTGATTAAAGATTCCCCTGATTTTAGATTTTTATAATTAAAACTAAAGATTTATAGATTCAAATTTAAATGATTTTTTTTTTTATTATTACAATTAATTTTTTTTTTATAATTTTATAATTAATTTATAAATTTAGAGTTTTATGATTTAATTTTATTTGATTTTATTATATACATTTGATTTTAAACAATAAACTATTCTATAGTTTATTTAATATTAAATATATTAAATATATTGTTATTATTAGTTTTTTTTTTTAAATATACAATATTTTAACTGGTGTTGTTCATTGATAAAGAGGTATTTGAAAATGAATTGATTGCTTGACTCATAGCCCAAGATGTAGGACTATCTGTGGCAGAATATGGGTGCCATGAAACTGTATTATTATTACTATTGTTGTTGTTATTACTATTGTTGTTATTATTATTATTATTACTATTATTATTATTATTATTATTATTATTATTATTATTACCATTGTTATTATTATTATCATCGTTTAAATTATCATTGTTGTTATTGCCGCCATTTATATTATTATTGTTATTATTATTATTATTATTATTATTATTGTTATTATTACCATTGTTATTATTATTATTAAAACCTATATGATGTGGAGATAGTTGCGAAGGTGGTAAAGGAATATAATTCATATGATGAGGCTCCATTCTCCTATACTCATACATTAAACCTGGCCAACGCATAGAGTGAGATGGTGATGGCATACCTGGTGATGGCATACCTGGTGAAGGTGGATGTAATGAAAGTGAAGGAGATGGTACTAAACTAATTGGCGATTGGTTACCTGAATAATTTTGGGGCATTCCATAATGTGGTGAGGTCATTGAGAAGGTTGATGGTGAGGCTGATGGTGAGGCTGATGGTGAACCAGATAATGGAGTAACAGGGAATTCTGATCTAGATACATTAACTGGTGGTGGTCTTTTTTTAAATGTTGGTGATCTTACAAAACTATCATTGGAGTTTACACTCGAAATATTTGGTGATGAATTCATACTACTATTATTACTATTTATATTTTGATTCATTTGATTTAATATTTGTTGTTGAAGTAATTGTGGTTGTGGTATATTATTCATGTTCATTTGATTGTTCATTTGTTGATTTAATTGTATATTTTGTTGGTTCATTTGTTGCTGGTTCATTTGTTGTTGGTTCATTTGTTGTTGTTGGTTCATATTTTGTTGATTCATTTGTGGTGATGGGGTGGAGGTGGATAATGGTGATGAAGTTGATGAGTTTGATGTAGTTGATGAAGATAAATTAGGGCTATTTGTAATTTCTGATTTTTTATTTACAGCTTTGTGGAATGCATGGTATGCAGTTTCAATATTTTCCATTGATTGATTTGGTAAAAAGTTTTCTTTTATTAATTTACAGAGAGATTGAATATCATCTTGATCGATGTTTGAAATGAGGCCTTTAGCAAATTGTTCATAATCACTTGGGGTCCATGATGTAGGTAAAATTGCTAAAACAGCGTCTTTATAAATGAGAGCTGATTTTGCTTGTGTAGCAGTAATTGTAACAGCCTCTCTTTTTCTTTTAACAGTTGGTGAACTATTTCCATTGAGACTGGTATTTAGAATACCAGGTTGAAATGGATTAATGACAGAGTTGGTTGTTGGTGAATTTGTACATGATGAAAATAATGGTGATCCTTCATCATTATATTCATTCCATTCTGAATCATCCCTATCTGAGCCAGTGCCACTATTGGCCAAACTTGAACCATCTTTACTTTCAAGTTTTTTACCACGTTCACGGTCAATTCTTAAAAAGTATTTTTGTGCATGAGTTCTTACTTGTGTTGGGTTTCTGGTGCCTACGTATTGGGAAATGGATTTAACATCTTTGTGGCCATACTTTGAAAGAGCTTCGAGGAATCTTGAATGCTCTTCAGGTGTCCAGTATCTTGATTGTTTCTTTTTTTCTGTTTGTTTTTCTTGTTCATATTTGGCAACTTGTGATTGTAGTCCCTCTATTGTATCCCTCTTTCTTGAGATCTCTTCCTCCAAGAACTGAATTTTTCTTTGTAACTCTGCAACGATATTAGTTGGTGCAAACTGTTTATCACTCTGGTCATCACTTCCATCCATTGCACCATGTTGTTCAATAAACCTTGGATAATGTGGTACTGCTCCATAGATTGGTGGTGCTCTATATATGGGACTGTACATTCCTGTTGATGGTGATGGGTTAAAATCATAGGGTTCTTGGTATCTAACCATATTTGGATGGTTCATCATTTTTAACTGCTTTTTATATTAATATAAATCTTTGTAAAATGTTATAAAAATAATTTGTAAAAATTTAAAGTTAATATTAATTTCTAATTTACAAAATGATGTTTAAATTATTTTTTTTTTTTTTTTTTTTTTTTTTTAAATTTTTTAGATTTAATTTTTTAAATTTAATATTACAATTTCTTTTTATTATTTATTTATAAAATCTATTAGTGTATTGGACCGAAATTTTATTAATTAATGTTACAACTTAAAAATACAAATATAAATATTTTGATTATATGGCTTATAGATTTTTATGATTATGATTTTTTGAAAGTAAATAATAATACAATTTTTGATTTGATAATTGAATAAAAAAAAATGAATAAATAAAATAAATAAATAAATTATTAACTTAACAAAAAAAAAAGAGGTTATAACA
>NW_003519603.1:5161-46513 GCF_000190715.1 Dictyostelium purpureum | reverse complement strand
TTTATAAATAACCCACCACACACAATTGTTTAATTATTCTTTTAAAAAAAAAAAGAATATTATTAAAATCTTATATATTATTTTTTTTTTTAAAATAGAACACCACCACTTACTACTACTAATGCCTATGGGGGAAAACCCCCTTTTACTTTCATTAAACGCACTTATATTTTAATGGCAAATATAAAACACACAGATTTTGAAAATAAAAAGAAAATTTTAAAACACACAAACGAATATTTTTTTTATTTTTATTTTTATTATTAATAAAGTTATTATTTTTTACTGTGAGAATATAAATATATGTGGCATATATAGTTTATTTATTTAAAAAAATATATCTTTTGGAAAAACAAACAAAACAAACTAAAAAAACAATTATTATAATTAAATTTAAATTAAAACAAATAATAAAATAGATAAAAGATATATGATAGATTTAACAATAATTAACAGTATAAATAATAATAAATGGTTTTATATTTGTTAAAAGTTCTTTTTACTATTGTATAAAGAGCTTTTGCTGTTAATTATTTTAAGTTTATTATAAATGTTGATATCTATAAAATTATTTCCTTTATTATGATTATTTTTTGAATAATGATGATTAAATTTTATTTTATTTTATTGTGAAATATTGAATTCTTTAATTTAATTTTAATTTTATGAAAAAAAAAAATTAAAAAAAAAAAAAAAAAAAAAAGAAAAAAGAAAATAAAAGAAAAAACATACATATACATAATAATAGTTTTTTGATATTATTTGTTTAATTTGAATTTTAATTGATGTAAATAATAATAATAATAATAATAATATAATAAAAAGTTTAATAATAAACTTATTTTTTTTATTTTTTTTTTTTTAAAAAATTATTATAATAAAATAAAATTAATGAAAAAAAAAATTATTTTTAAAAAAAAAAAAAAAATATTTTACATTTATCTGAATAAATTATTTTGATTACTAAAATTATTTCATTAATTATATAATAATAGTTTTATTTATAATTAAACAAATTGGGTGTCAAAACAAAGAAGTATAATAACAACCACACAATTCACACACAATATTAATAATAGATACACACAAAACCACACACCCATTAATAACACACACATCGACCTACCTTTTAATAATAAAATTAATTAATCCTAATTAATCCAATTGTAATTGTTAATTTTATAATAATAATTTTGATTGATTTGTTTATTATAAAACTTTAAACTTATATCTTTTAATTTTGAATTTGTGTAAATATATTAAATAAAATGTGTGTTGAAAGTGATGGTGATAATTAATTAAAAATATAAATTATTAATTGATAGGTTTCTATTTTTTTATAAATATTTTTATTATTTATTTTACTATTTTAATATTTTATTATATTATTGTATTATTATATTTTACAATTGTTTCTTTCTAAAGAAGGATTTAAGGTTTATTAAAAAAAAATTAAATAAAAATATTAAGATAAAAAAAAAAAAATAAAAAAAAAATAAAATAAAATAAAATAGAAAAAAAAATTACAACGCGATTGTTATCATTATTTGAAAAATTTAATTTGTTGATCAAAATTTTTTTTTTTTTTTTTTTTTTTTTTTTCCTTTTTTTTAAAAAAAAAAAAACAACATGCCCCAAAAAAAATTGTTATCAAACAAACCTTTTGGTTGTAAATATAAAAATAAAATATATAAAAATATATAAAAATATTTAAAAAAAAAAAAAAATTAAAAAGGTAAATAAAAATTTTAATATTATCTTTGGGTTGCACACAACCAGTGTATTCCCCCAACACACCAGGTGGTCATGATTATCCATGGTACTGGAAAAGGGCATTGTATGTGCCTATTAGTTGGTGCCTAAGATACCCCATAAACACTTAGTGTAATCCTTTTCTTATGTTGCATGGGCATCCATATTAATTTGCAATAGCAACTGAATTTTAAATTTATTTCACACTTTACAAAAATATAAAAAATTAATTTAAAAAAAAAAAAAAAAAAAAAATTTTTAAAAAAAATCATTTTTTTTTTTTTTTAAAATAATTATATTTTTTTTATTGTTGCTGCTATTAATATTATTTTATTTTATTGTTGTTATAATTATTTATTTCAAAAATGGAATTTTTAGAAGAAAAGTTTGAAAAAGAAATTAATAATAAAAGCAATAATGAATATTTAAATGAAATTATTAAATTAATTTCGGGTGCAGTCAGTAATGAAGATAAAAATAGCAACATTGTGCAATTAAAAGAATTCAGTGAAAAGAGGGAGTCTGAAGAATTTTTTAAAAAGTTATTTGAAATGATAACTTTGGAAAATGGGGAATTAAATGAAACATACAACGAGATATCATGGGAATTGGTCCACTCATTAGTGCAATCTTTAAATCATTATTCAAGTGATTGGGACATTAAAAACCACACAAATATAAATTCAACATGTAGAAATATCCTAAATGTAAGTATTTTTTAAAATTTAAAATATCATATATTTGTTTTTTTTTTTTTTTAAAAATATTAATGTTTTTTTTATTATTTAATAGATCATTGATTGGATATCAAGTAATTCAAGTGCCAGAGAATTTTTATTAATTATTCAAGAATTCGATGGTTCATCATTTATAACATTAACGACATTCACAAAAATATCAATGATCATATTCACAAAGAATGCATTAAAAAGAATTCCAACAGAGAAGAGATTCAACTTTTTAAAATCAATTTTACCACCCTTTTTAAGACTTTTAATTGAAGATAAAAAAGAAGTTGATGAAAACAATAGCACCCCACATGAACATCGCCAAGGTGAGTTTGGTGAAGATGATCAAGATGAAGAGGAAGATGATCAAGATGAAGAGGAAGATGATAGTGATGATGATGATGGTGATGATGCTGAATCATCAAAGAGCAACAATCATAATAAAATAAAAAAGAAAAAAAAATCAATTAAAATTTTAGGTCCAGATTTAGAACAAGAATTACAACAACAAAATACTGAAAACGATTTAAAGTGGCAGTATCCTTTGTCATGTATCTTAGATTTCGTCTATACATTCTCGTTGGATCTTAAGGCTCAAGATGTTTCAAATGATGATCCAAACTCTGGAATTACAACACCAAGAGCCATAAACAGAGAGAGCAAACAAGAGAAACCAAACACTCCAATTGCCCAACAACAGCATTTATTCCTCAATTTCCTCGTTACAATCCTCTCTTTAGAATCAACTTTAAATCCACCCCAATCACTTCTTTGCAACGGTGTTCCATTACTAGGTGTTATTGGTGAATGTCTCTCATTGATAGGTGCATCAACAACTTATATTTTAGGTACTGACCAAAGATTCAGATTAAAAAATAGAGAAATTGAACTAGAGGATATGTATTTAGATGAGGGTTTGGATGAAGATGATTTCCAAAATGACATTGACTTAAATTTAAATGACCCAAACATTTCAAAAAAAAACAAAAAAAAAAACAGCAAAAACAATGGTAATGACGATGAAGAACAATTTAATGATTCAGATTTTTATTCAAGTGATGAAGAGGATAGTGACAGCGAAAACAACAACGATGATGATGAAAAGGGTATTGAAATTGATGAGGAAGATGAATACAGTTCAATTGAAAAGCTATTTGACTTGGATTTGCCATATGCTGGTATTGGTCATTTACTTTATTTACTTGTATTAAAACCAACAGAGCAATATAGATTACCATCACTTCAATCACCACAATCAATTTTAATGGACAATCTACCATATTTAATCAATTTACTACAACATAAATCATACAAGATCGGTTTTAAAACTATTCAAATCATTTCATTCCTTCAAAAGAGAATTAAAGAGGGTACTATCAAAGTTCACGAAGAGTTTTTAAAGAATCCATATATTGAAGATTCCATTCAAGACCTCTTATCAAAGGCATTATCATCAAATAAAGGTGAAATTGATCACAAGCAAATCCAGGAAGCTTTTTCACAAGATAAGGAAAAGAAGCATAGAAATCGTTGGATCAATGATCAAACCACATCATCTATTGAAAAACCATATCATTTCTTACAGTTAATAGAATGCATTATCAATTTCCTTGTCAAATGTCCAGTGCAACAAATGCGTAGCTTTAGCTACAAAGTATTGGTATTGTTAATGAACACTCTAACACCCTCCACTAGATTCTATCTATTAGCCAATCTCATTAGCACCTGTATCTTCCCATCATTCACTGGTCTTTTAATCCATGTATTCAAAGAAGAAATCAACAAGGCTTGGTTATCAACTGATGTCGACTCTCGTGTATATTTCGTATCACCCAAAATATTAGAGGTTGTAACTATACCAATCCAGACAGGTGGCAATCTAATGGAAAGAATGGATTCAATTATGAATGGTTTGAACATGTACAGATATCTATTGTTAAGAGATAAAGATTCAAACCATACCGGCATATGGAGTAAAAGTAAAATTCAAGGTTCTCGTGAATCCTGTTTTTACCCATTAAGAAGAGATCTCTTGGAAGTCCAATCTCAATTCAAAGCCTCCGCTGAAGGTGATGAAAAGGCAATGGAAAAAGTTTTAAAAGGTGTTTCTAAAATGGGTGTAAAAGATTTATCAAAAGACGAAATTAAAAATGCTTGTACTTTGGTCACTTTTCATATTGATATGGCAATCGATGTTATAAATAGAATTTTAGAACTTCAAGATGAACTATTAAATAAAGAATAAAATCATTATCATAAAAATACCAAAATAGTTATTTTTTTTTTTTTTTTTTTCATTGCACAAATCTGTTTTTTCTTTAAAAATAATTTTTTCCTTTTTTTGTATCTTTTATTAAAAAAAATAAAAAATTTAAAAAAAAAAAAAAAAAAAAAAAAACGAACAATACGTGTTCATTTCTGATAACTTTATAACCTCTTTGGTCTGGTTACAATAAAAAAATCGAATATTGCCATCATGAAAAATAAAAAAAAAAAAAAAAAAAAAAATTTTAAATTTTTTTAATTTTTTTTTTAAATTATTCAAAAAAATTAATAAAATATTCCCTCACACACCAATTTTTTATTTAATTATTTTTTTATATTTATTTATTTCAAATTATATGTTGTAGAGTTTTATCATTAAAGTTATTTATTTGTTTTCAGTAATATTACACTTTACTAATATAATAATATAATTGTTTATATAATATCTTTTTTTTTTATATTTTTTTTTCCGATATTTTGTGTTTTTTAAATTAAAATTTATATATATATAATATATAAAAAAAAAAAAAAAGTTAAATTTGTTTTTATAGAATAAATAATAAATAATAATAATTGTTTAAAGAAATATCCTAAACATTAAAATTAAAAAAAAAATAAAATAAAATAAAATAAAAATAGATTATTTTAAACAATGTTTAGGAAATTTAAAGATTTGGTTGTAGGTAATTCGGAAGAAACACCTCAACAACACCACTCACCATCACCAACTATACCTCAATATCAAAGTAATATAGCAGTATCACCACAAAGTATATCATCACCATCATCATCTAGTTCATTATCCTCTATATCATCACCCCCAAGTAGAAATTATTCAGCAAATGAAGATTTACACAATCATCATCAACAACAACAACAACACCAACAACAGCAGTCACAATATAGCCAACAACAAAACAATATTTTACCATTTTTAATAAATACAAATCATGAATCAAAAAATGTATGGTTAATAATGAAGGATAGCGAGGTTGAACAAGTAAAGAGTACAGCAAACATTCAAAAATTAAAATCATTATGGCAAGATTTTTTATCAAGTAAATCAGATAAAGATAAAGTAATGAAACTAAATAAATTATTACCAAATTTCATTAGCCTATATGAAGACAAGAAAATAGATATAAAGAATAATATGATCGAGGTTTTTGGTAACAATTCAAGAGCATTCTCATTTGCAGTATCAAGACGTCTTGTTAAAGATATAAATGAAATCTATAAGCAATCGCAACAATCCAAAGAGAACGCAGCCAAAGAGATTTATAAGTTTTTTTCGACATGCTCAGGCCAAATATCAGGGTTTGAGTTATTATATAGTGTAGAGATATTATCAGAATCACCAACAAGTTGTGATGCAATGTCAGAAGCATCTGTTCCATCAATGTTGGTTCGTTGTTTACAATCACTTTTTTTAGTTCCATATCCAACATTAGAGCAGACCAAAGGTGTTATTGAAGATAAACTAATTAGAACCCTTTGTTTTCTCTCAAAACAAAAGTCAGCAATTGAAGAGCTTCAAAAGACTGATACTTTATCAATATTGTTCTCTTTAATGACCAATGACTGTCAATCAACTCACAGACCGTTAAGGGCAAAGATTGGTTCATTTGGTCATGAATTTTCAGATCTCCACCCACCAACTATTACTTATATAAACTCTAAAAAAGTAATTGGAAATATGATTAACGATTTAAATAATTACTTTATGTTCACTCCAGAGACCTACATCAGCATTTGTAAGATCATAGTTAAAATACTGGCAGAATCATCTAAAAAATCAACTATACTTTTGGATGAGTTTTTACGTAACGAAGGCTATTCATTCTTGGTTCAATCTTTATTCCGTTTAGAATCTTCAAAAGACAAACCTCATCTTTTCGATTACCTTTTAGATTCAATTTCTCATTTAATATATGTTGGTTATGGAAATATAAATATACCTGATCATTCACCAGTACCATATCAATCATCAATTCAAAACTTAAAAGAAATTTCAAGTAACTATTAAAATATATAAATATTTAATTAATACATAATAATATATACTAATTTTATTTTTATTATAGATCAGAATTATATTGCAAAGAATGGTAATGCATTTAAAGTTTTGGAACAATATTTTTTAAAATCATCATATGAAGAAAACAGAGTAAAAATTTTAGATAAAATTTTATCAATTTATTCATCAAATCCAGTCAATTTTATATTACTCCAGCATACAAATACATTAACTAAATTAATTCAAGATTATGAATCATTAAGCAATGATTTAAAGGTAATTAAAAAAAGAAAAACCAAAAAAAAAAAAAAAAAAAAAACATATCACTAATACTTTAATTTATTCTAGTATCACATTATGAAAATTGTTTGTTTTGTTGTTACAGTTTTAAATTGTGTACCATTCCAAGAGTTAAGTACATTTAGTTTATTAGTTAGCGAAAACCCATCAAAATACACCTTGGATATGATTTATCAATTAATAACGACATTGGTAAATTTCGAATTTAGATACAAACATATTTTTAGAGAAACCGGTTTATTAGATATTCTCGTAAAGGTGATCGACATCACTTCACAGGACATTATTAGATACAATCATAAAAAGACATTGGAGTCAGATCAACAAAATATCAAAAAAAATAGCGAAGAAGAGGTTGATTTAAAAGATCAAGAGTTGAATTCAATTATCAAGATTGATTCTTTCCAAATTCTTTTAGACAGTTTATATATTTTAATTGCTGAACATCCTGATAACATCAGTTTGATTAGAAGTTTGTAAGTAGAAAAAAATTAAAATTAAATTCCGCCAAACATACAACGCTAATAATTTATTCATTATTCTTTTAGTTCAATATTTAATGTTTTATTACAGTTTTTACCATATTCATTAGTTAGAAGCAAATCATTACAAATATTACAACAATTAATAAAATATGATCCCGAACCAACCCAAAAAGAATTTGATGGTCTAATCAAAGTATTAACAAGTGTAAATAACTCAAATTATCCAATGAAAACAGATATTTTAAACTCAATTAGAAAATTATTTTCAATTTCAAAGCATGCCCGTGATTCATTTAGAGAGCATGGTGGTTTTGTTTCAATTATTTCAGTAATAAGTGGTCTAGAATCAATTTTTACTACCAAAACCGAAGGAGAGTCTAGAAATTGGGATATGGAGAAGCTAGAGTTAATCGAAGCAATCTGTCGTTGTACTACTAGTGCATTATGCGGTAATTCTGAAAATAGAGAAATTTTTGAACAACAAATTGGTTATCGTACATTTTCATTTTGCTTGGTTAATACTGGTGTATTTAAGACTGAGTTTAGTAGATCTGTTGTCGATTTTATTTTTGATATGGTCACAGAAAACCTTAAAGGAAGTGATCACCCATCGACCCAAATGGTCATCAATAATGTAGAATCATTCAATGTAATTTTAGATATTATTCCACATATCACCAATCCCGATTTTATCTTACAAATAATAAGTCGTATTAATAGAATGGCAGAATATGGTCGTTTTAATCAAGAGGCTCTTTCTAAACTTTCAATTCCAGATTGGATTCTTCAAAAATTCCCATCAAATCTTTCAAATGCCAAAGATCCACTCCAACCAGTTCTTTTATCCCTAATTCAAACAGTTGGTGCAAATTGTTTATCTGGTTCTGAATTAAGACAGTTTGTTAAACTACTCCAACCAGAGCAATCTCCAGAAGTTCTCTTAAAAATTTTATCATCCATGGCCAAATCATCTCCAATGCCACCATATTTTGAGTTTAATCTTTCAAAGGTACCATTTGGTTATATTAGAACACCAATCCCAGATCGTGCTTGGCCCCCAACCAATGGTTACACAATTATGTTTTGGCTCTATATAGAGAAATTTGGTACTGGTGTACCAGGCCAACAACCAATTGATTTGGTTCATATATACAGCGAAGATAAAAAATCATCACTATACATCTACTTGAAAAATGGTTTCATCAATGTAAATATTATAAATAGTTCAAAGTATGTTATAGAAATACCTGCTTTTAAATTTGAAGAGTCAAAATGGTATCATATAGGTATAGTACACGCTAGAAGATTGTTAGGTGGTACAGATTTCAAATTGTTTGTTGATGGTTTTCTCAAGTATACAGCTACTAAAGCTCAATATCCAGCTCAAATCTCATCCGGCAGTCAGTTGCTTTGTGATGTTGGTGTCGCTAATCAAAATCGTTTTGAAGTTGATCAAATTTGGCGTATTGGTCCATTTTATGTTTTAGATGAATCCCTAGGTTCAAAACATATCAATACAATTTATTTCTTGGGTCCAAATTATGCATCAAACTTTAAAGGTCGTTTTTCACCATATCAAACTTATGAAATTATTAACTCTGCCAATTTAACAGCAATCAAAGATTTAGACTATGGTGATGCATTAGGTCCATTAAATCTAGCCAAAATATCAATGCAAATTGACGAAAATCGTATTATGGTTGGTCTTTGTGCAAGTAATAAACATGTTCGTACCAATAATAGCTCGAAGGTTATCTACAATGAAATTTATAATAATATCATCAACGATTTATCTCAACCAGGTACCCCTAATCTCTATAATTCCAGTATTAGTGGTTTGGTTGGAAATTCTCATCAATTATCAAATGCATCCCAAATGATGCTAAAGAAAGAGCTTGAAGGTAGAACCGAAATTATAAATCAAGCTGATTTAACTACCAAACAAAGGGCTATACTTTCTGGAAGTGTTGAAGCTTTCAGAAGAAACAAAGTCGCAGATTCAATTAAAAAGATTGGTGGTATGCCAATTGCATTGCTTTTATTAGAGAAAGCCAATACACCAGAAACACTATACGATTCATTAGGTTTACTAGTTGGTTTAGTTCAATATCACCCAACTAATACTCATGAAATGTCTCAAATTAATGGTTATGAACTTTTATCATGGGTATTGAAGAAAAAAGCAGAAATGGGTCTTTTTAATGACCAAATAGTAGAGCTTCTCTTTGACTTAATTGGTATGAATGGTAACACCTTACATTCGGCTAGAAATCCTCAAGAAGGTACCGTTGCAAATTGGAATGCTTGTAAATATGTTATGATGAATTGGGAAATTTGGAAACTTTGTTCCTCAGAGTTAGAAAAATATGTTATCAATGGTTATAATGGTTTGATTGCAAACAATATTCAAAAACGTTTCAACATCGATAATCTTAGAAAACTTAATATCATTCAAGAGATTTTTGATATTTTATCAGGCGGTATTGCAGATCAACAACTTAACGAAACAGTTGCCTCTAGTGTTATTGGTGTACTTTATAATATTCTTTCACATGGTGGGTTAATTGAAGATGATATAAGACAAATCTCAGCATTCTTAATATCACATCTTCACCAAGGTCTTATTAGTGCTAAAAGAAAATCATCATATCGTGGTAAATTGGCCACAATGGAATTTTCGTCTAGCTTTTCAAATCAAATGGTTAATCATGTATTCTATACATTCTTAAAGGTTGTTGCAAATTGTCAAGATCCATCTGTTATTTTCAAGAGAGTATCATCATACTGGTGTTTCTTTTTCATTGACGAAAACTTACCCCCACTTACTGTTTCATTAGCATTACGTGTAACTTGTATGTTCTTTTTATTCAAATATGACTATTGTTCATCATTCATTAAGAAATCTGGTTTCAAAATCTTTGAAAAGATATTACCATCATTCTCTGGATATCAAGAAATTTATTTATGTCTTTTACACTTATTATTGGGTAGCGACCCAAAACAATTGGTAGATTTGGATTTAGGTGGTCCTTTAGTTTTCCACGAACTACTCCGTATTTTTACACCCAACGAAAAGAACTTGTATTGTATCGAAGCTGCTCAATTAATTTTATCAATCATTAAACGTTCTTATGAAGAAAATTATCAATATTGCGAACAACAGTTACAACAACAATTGCAACAACAAAATCAACAAAATGAAACTGATGAATTATTATCAACTTTAATCTCTGCCTCATCTTTAAACCAAAACAATGGTAATACTTCACCATTAGCAACATCACAAACTATCTCACCTTCCCTCTCATCAAGCTCTTCAGGTGTACAACAAACCCAGACCCAAACCCAAAACCAACCACAACATGGTTTTGTCAATAAAGTTGGCAATTTATGGAATAAATTCGAAGAAAAAACTTTAGAATTTGCTGTTGCAACTGGTGCTCTTGAAGATATTCCTGATGCAGTTGTTCAAGGTAAAAAAAAGAGAGCAAGCTTACAACTATCACAACAACAGCAACAACAATTACAACAACAACAACAACAGCAACAACAACAAAATTTACAACAATCATCCCAACCCACATCATATCAACAACAATCACAAGATCCATCTATTAGTAACGTTATTAATAATTATTCAGAGGGTTTACCAGAATTAAAATTATCACAATATGCTTCACCAGAAGTTTCATCAAATCTTCAATATACAATGTTAACTTATTTCATATATTTATTCCATGAAAATGTTCATTTCCAACAAGAATGTTATACTCAAGCAATTGTTGAAGAGTTAATTTCAATTTTATTCCCAAATGGCAAATTGAACCTCCCAGCCTTATCTGCGAACCAATCAAGCACAAGTGGTGGTATTAAAGATAGAGTATTGGATTTAGTCGTTAAATTCCTTTGTCAAATTGTGTTATCTGCAATGAGAAAAACATCAAAGGCAATTTCTATTATTGAAATGGTTTTAGAAAGTACTCCAACCAATATCAGTGACGATGAATTTATCCTTTATCACAGTAGAATTCTTATTGACTTAATGTATGTTGTTGAAACAAATATTACCAAGACCGAATTTTTCGATAACGAACGTGTCCATTCTAATCTAATCAAATTATGTTCAATGTTGGTTGATAATGTTAACTTGGACCAATTGGTAAAGAATAATAAGACCATTATTTCAAAACGTGTATTTTTATTCATTGTAAAGATTTTAGAGAAATTAGAAGCTGATAGAGTTGGTCTCAAAACTGTTCAACCAATCTACCGTAGTTTAAACCGTATCATCCTATTCCTTGCCAACAATACAAGCGACACTGATTTACAATTTGTTACCAACCACATCATCAATCATCAAAGAATTATTTTTAGCGAAAATAACTTAGATAACGAATTTGTATTTGCTCTTTGCTACTCTTTGTATAAACATATTACCTCCGACCAACATGAATCGGTCGAATGTGCAAATAAACTTTGGAGACTATTATTAACATTAAAATCATCATCATACATTGAATATGTAGCATCCGTTCTTCAACTTAAAGTTCAAAGTTCAACCAATCCTCGTCAAACAGAATTAATTGATTTAAAACCAGGTTTTGAAATTTTAGCATCAAGGGATATTAGCGATTTTAAAAATTGGATGGATGAAAATATTACAACAATTGCACAAGTATTTGAAGAGGCACCAAAGAAAGCTCACTTAAATACTCAAAACAATGAAAAAAGACAAGCTGTTGAACATACCTTAACCCAATTCAAAGTCCGTAGATCTGAACGTATAACAAAGAAACTAAAACAAGAAAAGAAAGATCAACTGAACTCTGAAGAAAAACATAGACACATCTCAAAGAAAGCTCAATTCTTTGTTAAAACAGAAGGCGAACGTAGAAAGAAGATTAGACAATTAGAGAATGATAAACAAAAATTCAATGCTATTCAATGGGAAAATATGAGAGCTCAAATTACCAGAGAACGTGCCGTATGGGGTCCACCAGAACCACACTCACTCGATAAATGGAAGTTAGATTCAACTGAAGGTCCATACCGTATGAGAAAGAAGATGGAAAAGAATTATAATTTCTATAAAAACTATCCATATGTTCCACAATCATTTGATGAACATAATAGCTCACTCTTACCAATTCCATGTAGTGCCGATAGTGAACGTTATATGAATATTGTTGGTACCGAAGAAGCAAATCTATTAGAACCATCATATTGGAAATTTGATTTATTATCAACCAATCAAGTTATTACCTCATCAACTGGTATTGTTTCTCAAACTAACCAACAAGGCAAACCTCAACAACCACAACAAGAAACTATTTCAATTTCACAATCCTCATCATTATCATCACAACAATTAATTAACAATAGTGGTACCCAAACAACAACAACAACCAATACAACACTCAACGTACCAAATAAATCGACACCAGATTCACCATTAAGCAAATCATCATCAGTTGAATTCACACCACCAACCTCACCAATTCAATCATCAGATGACTACCTTAAATCTCCAAAGATTTCATCATCATTAGATTCTAAAGATGAACTCACAAATAGCGAACTATTTAATGATACCTCATCAATTATTTCAGAACTTAGTATAAATAGTGAAGTTCAACCATCATCACAACCACAACAAAGGGCTCAAACACCACAACAACAAAATCCACAAACTGGTCAACCACAACAAAACGAAATTGATGAAGAATCATCAACCTCAACCACCAGCGAAGATGAAACCCAAGCATTTATCAGATTATTGGACCCATATGATCAAAGCTATCTCAAAGATGCAATGAGAAAAGACCCAAGATTAAATGGCATTATGTATAATTGTGGTAGCGTCGATGGTATGGATAAGATTGAAGGTATTTTAATTTTCTGCCCAGTTTATATGTATATTTTCGATGGATATCAAAAGGAATCGACCGGTGAAATTAGCGAAGTTGAAGAAAAAATAAATTCAGAATGGTTACCAGAAGGCTCAGCTTTACCTCAAAAGAAAAAGATTATTCATTACTTTTTGAAATGGGCTTATGAAGATATTAGAGATATTCTCAAGAGAAGATACCTATTACGTCAAGTAGCTTTAGAAATATTTTCAACTGATGGTAGAAATAATTTAATTGTATATAAAGACGAACCAACTCGTGATGAAGTTTATCATACTTTAGTAAACTATGTATCAACTCATAATACTATCGGTGGTGATGCTCAAGGTATTACTGGTGCCCAAACCGGTGATGACATGGATGATCGTGGTATGAAAGATAGATTCACATCAATTTGGAGAAAATCACCATTAACATTAAAATGGCAACAAGGTCAAATTTCAAATTTCCAATATCTTATGCATTTAAATACTTTGGCTGGTAGATCTTATAATGATCTCACTCAATATCCAGTATTCCCTTGGGTATTATGTGACTACGAAAGTGAAGAACTTGATATTGACGATCCAAAAGTTTATCGTGACCTTTCAAAACCAATGGGTGCACTTCAAGAAAGTAGAGCTCAGAAATTCAGAGAGAGATTTGAAAATTGGGATGATCAAGAACCAAATGAACATGGTCATAAAGTGCCAAAATTCCACTATGGTACCCATTATTCCTCTGCCGCTATTGTATTATACTATTTAATTCGTTTAGAACCATTTACTCAACACTTCCTTAAATTACAAGGTGGTAGATGGGATCAAGCCGATCGTTTATTCAGCTCAATAACTGAAGCCTGGTCATCATCATCTCAAGGTAGTACTGGTGTAGTAATGGAGCTTATTCCCGAATTTTATTACCTCCCAGAATTCCTTCAAAACACAAATAAATTTAATTTTGGTACCAAACAAGGCGGTGAAGCAATTGACGACGTATTCTTACCACCATGGGCAAAAGGATCGCCAACCGAATTCATCAAATTACATAGAAAAGCATTAGAAAGTGACTATGTTTCCGAACATCTTCATGAATGGATCGATTTAATCTTTGGTTACAAACAACAAGGTAAAGGAGCTGAAGATTCTTTAAATGTATTTTATTATCTCACTTATGAAGGTGCTGTAAATATTGATGCTATCACTGATCCTGTCGAAAAAGCTGCTACAATTGCTCAAATTAATAACTTTGGTCAAACTCCAAAACAATTGTTTGATAAACCACATCCAAAACGTAACTCGGCATTAATTCCTCTTCCATTTTATGCTAAACCATTAGTTGGTAACTTTATCAAAGATATTGGCGAGCCAGTAGGTCAAATTCGTTTGATTAATGATCGTGCCACTTGTGTTGGTTTCAATAAGGTTCTTTTACCACCAAATCATTCAAAATATATATTATGGGGTCTCCCAGATGGTTCAATTCGTTACAATACTGGTGATAAGATTAAAGTTTTAGAAGACCATCATGATGGACCACCAACATGTCTAACTACCACCGAAGATGGTCGTATTTGTGTAAGTGGTGGCTCAGATAGTTTAATTTGTGTATTCAATCTAAAGAGATTCTCTCTCGCTAAGCGTCTCAATGGTCACACTGGTCCAATTACCTGCGTTGCTGCCTCTCGTCCATACTCTGTAATTGTTAGTGGCTCAGATGATCGTACTTGTATCATTTGGGATTTAAATAGACTTTGCTATGTACGTAGCTTAGTTGGTCATGATGGTCCAATCTCATGTATCTCTATCAATGACCAAACTGGTGATATCTTGGTATGCTCAGGTACAACAATCAACATTTACACTATCAATGGTGAACTTTGCATTAGTCACAAAACCTCACAAATCACAAATGACCAAATTACTACATGTATTTGGTCAAAAGGTCAAGAATGGCTTGGTGAAAATGTATTTTTAACTGGTCATCGTGATGGTAAACTTAAGATTTGGGCTATGGAAACCAGATTACAACCAGACCCAGCAACTAATAAATTAAAATTCAAAAATGTTATCATTCTTCGTGCAACATTCCATAATAGTCAAGTTCATAATACAGCTATCACCTCAATCTTTTTAACCAATGATCAACAAAAATTCTACTTAGGTGATATTGTAGGTAAAGTTTCACTTTGGATGGAGGAATCAAACCAATCAAAACAAAGAAATTGGAATGATATAACTATTAATCCAATTAGAGGTATATTATCGGATAAATCAAATAAATAAAAATATAAATAAAAATTAAAATTAAAACAAAAGAAAAAATTAAAAAACTATATAACTTTGGGTATTTCACTTATTTAATTTAAATAATAAAATTTTTGTCGGGGGCTATATATTTTGAAAATTATTAAAAATTTTCCCAATGGATCTAAAAACAAAACCCAAAATCAGGCTTTCATACCCTAAACAAAAAAAAAATTAAAAAATTAAAAAAAAAAAAAGAAAAGTCTTTCGACAACTATTTATAAACGGCAAACGGAAACCATAATTTTTTATTTATTTTATTTTATTTTTTTCTGTTTTTTTAATTTTTTAAATTTTTTATTTTACTATTTTTTTTTTTTTTTATTTTTTTAATATTAAAATTAAAATTTCTTGCCTATATTTATTTATATAAAAAATGAACAAATTATTTATTTTTGTCTTCTTAGCTTTAATTGCTACTGCTTTTGCTGTTAATAATGTTAAAATCCAACCAGAACAACCAAAAAATGAAGGATTTTTACCATTATGTATGTATAAAAATTTATAATTTAGCAATATATAAATAGGAATTTATAATAAATCTAATATTTATATATCTCTTAAAGGTATGATCTGCAGTTATGTTGTAGATAAAGTCGATGATTACTTACAAGCTCACACTAACACCACCCAAATCGTTTCTATGGTTGAACATGATTGTCAAGAACTTCAAAAATCAGACTGGATTAACAAATGTGATAATATTGTTTCTGAATATTTAGGTAGGTTAAGAATAGAGCACATTGTTGATGTTTATTATTAATTAAACTAACACTATTTTTTTTTAGGCGAAATCATTACCCTCTTAGAAGAAAAGAAATCAGCCGAAATTGTTTGCAAAGTTATTACTCTTTGCTAAATTGTTTAATAATAAATACTTTTCTTTTTTAATAAATAAAAGTTTAATAGATCTTAAAAATAATTAACAAATAAAAAAAATTATAATTGTTTTTAGTTTTATAAAATATATCTTTTTTTTATTTTATCTTTATTCTATGCTATTAAGCAAAGAAAACAATATCTCTTACAGAAATGGTACCTAAACCCCATAATGGCTGTAAAAAAATAATAGAAAGATCTTGACGAAGGAAACAATATGATAATATATATATTGGTTTACTTGTATTTATTATATTTGAATTTTAAAAGAGCAAATTGCACTCAGTTAAAATTACACCACCAATTAAAGTGACCCTAATAAATTGATTAGTTTTCTAATTTATCTGTATATTTTAATGATATATTAAAATGATACATACCTAGTTTAAACACCACAATATTTTTAATACTATTTAATTGTAATCGAAATTCGTTTGTAGTAAAAGGTTGAAGGGAGAAGCTTAATAAGGAAAAATATTAAAATTAATAGTCAGAATATATTATTATCCTTTATAAATCTATATATAGTTTTCTTTAAATAAATACAACTATCATGATATAAAATGATTAATTTTATTGAAAATAAATTATGAAAATATTAATGCATTGATAGTTTCCCCCATCATAATGAATGTAAATATATTGTAAAAAAATACAAATTTTTTTTTTTTTTTTAAATTTTTTTTTTTTGGGGGGTAAGTGCGTCGGTGTGGGTGTGGGGTGTTTAATGTTAGAGAGCGAATTGGTGTATTGGTGTATTGTGTTGTTATTGTTGTGGTAAATGTGTGAAATAAAAGTAGTAGTCATATAATAAATTCAGAAATAAAAAAAATAGTGAAAAAAATACTCATATATCTTATATTTTCTCTGTCCATTTTATGTAATCTAAAGGGTACCCGTGTGATTTTTTTTTTAATGGGTGGTATATTTTTAATTTTCTTTTTCCATTATTATCAAATTCTATTTTTTTCATATCATCACTACCTTTTTTTTTTAAAAGAAAAATAATTTTTTTTATTTAAAATATATTTAAAAAATTACTCATTTTAATGTTATAGTTAACAATGAGAGTGCATATAAATTCCCAAATCATTTTTTTTAGCTCTATTTGTTGTGGGTATAGTTGTAAATTATTATTCACTAATTATATTTTTTTATTTTTTTTTTTATTTATAAAATCGTTATTTATATTTATATTTATATTAATATTTTTTTTTTTTTTTTTTTAATGCATTTATTAAATAGGGGGATGTAAAATATTAAATAATACACTATTAAAAAATCGATTATAATTTATCATATTAAATATTATATAATTTCTTTTTTTTCATTTTAATAAAAATAATATAAATTATATTTGTTCTATTTATTTAAAAATTAATTAATTTTTTTAAATTAATTAATAATTTAATTTTTTTTTATTGTTTATAAATTGTAATAAATATTATTTAGAATAAAAGAAACGAATAGCAAAAACAATTCCAGATAATAATTATTTATTAAAAAAAAAAACTATATTTATTAATTTTATAAAATGAAATTAATAATATTTTTTTTGTTTTTTATACTATTAAATTTTATTTATATAGATAGTATTGGTGATGATTGGAGGTTCTCATCTCCAATGTCATTCGAATCGGTAGTATCCCCGGTTCCAAAAAATAGAATATTGCAATGGGTGGACACCTCTACAATTATAAATATGACCAATCCAGTTGATCAGAAATATGTTTCGCAAATCGTTGGTATAAATATTCCTACAAATACATCATATCTTAACAATGCAGAATTGATAAACTTTTTTTCAAATAAGAGTTCAGCAACATTTTTAGGTCAATTTAACTGCAAAACCAATATGCCAACTTGTATCGAATATAAATTTAGTGAAACAATGAATGACTTTTGTATGATAGTTGCATCAGTCGATGGGTTTGATAGGGTTACTTTACATGGTATGGATACAACAGCAGGTTATGCAAATCAAATCGGACCAGTAATAAAACCAATTCATTGGATAGATGTTAAGAACGGTTCATTCTCATCAACCAATCCAGAGTGTGGAAAAATATTTAAGACAGAAAGACCAGAATATACAACATTGGGTTGTTTCGATAAAATTTGTGACAATCCAAACTTTGCAATTTTAAAACCAAATGTAACTATCGATTATTTGAAGATCTGTTTCGAATCATTCTCTGATTCGGAATATTTTTTTTACTCGTTCTCTAAATGCGTAAATATTGGTTCTGAAATTACTCGTCCACCTCTTTCCATTGCCTTTTCAGTATCTGGTGTTGCTTTCCTCGATAAAGACTACGATGGTATTTACAATCCACATATCGATTCACCTTTGCCAGGTGTCAATGTATTCTTAACAACATCAGGTGGTCAACCAGTTAGAACTAAATATGGTTTCATGGCTCCAACTAAAACTAACGAAAAAGGCTTCTATATATTCTCTAACATTGCTAGAGGTGCCTATCGTGTTAAATTCAAGTTTGAACCACAATACTCACCAACTACAAAAGAAAAGTCAGATTACGATGATTATTCAACTTCTAAAATTAGTGCAACCTTTAGTACAGATGTATTCATTGTTTCAAATACAGCTGCGGGTGTAAGAATGACTACCGACAGTGATGATGAATCCATTACAACCGATAGAGTTTTACCAGGTATCAATGGTGGTGTTATTTCTTCTGACTCGGAAGAAATGACAATCACACTTAGCAGTAGTGATAGTATCGATGGCAGTAGTTCTGAAAATAATGGAGCAAGTAGTGGTGAAAATGGAGATTTTATTAATAGAAAAAAGAAAAGTATATTAATCGAAAAATAAAAAAAAATATATAAAAAAAATAATAAAAATAAATAACAAAAAAAAAAAGGATAAATAAATAAATAATATAATATAATATTAATAAATAAATTATTATTTTAAAATAAAAAAAAAATTAAAAAAAAAACTATTTAAATTTTTTTTTAAAAACTATTATTTTTTTTTTTATAAAAACTATTATTTTTTTTTTTTCGTAAAGATCTATATACAACAAAAATGTCATTTAAATTTAATTTTCATATTGATGATAAAGAAGATATAAAAGAAGATAAAGATATATCAGAATTTGATATAGAATCTAAAATTGATGAATTACCATCAAAATATTTAGAGTTTAATGTAATAATTATATTCCTACAAAAAAAATTATTTATTTATTTTTAATTAAATTTTTAATTTTAAAATTTTTTTTATCTTTTTTATTTTTTATAATTTAGGTTAATAATAAAGATATAATTTTAAAATTAGAAAATGAAAACGTTAATTTTAATCAAAATAAAAGTTTAAAGAAATTAATTAAACCATTTAAAAATAATGAAAATAGTGGTGATAATAATAATGATAATAATTATGAAAATTTATTAAATAAAACAGATTTAATTCCAGGTGTATACGAAGGTGGTTTCAAATTATGGGAATGTGCAATTGATGTTATTAATTATTTAATTGAAGATAATATAGATTTAAAAAATAAAAAAGTTTTAGAAATAGGATGTGGACATGGTTTGCCAGGTATATTTTGTTTACTTCATGGTAGCGTGGTAACATTTCAAGATTATGTAGGTATTAATATTCTAAATATCGAGATAGATGATCGATATTTCCACTAATTAACAAAAGAATATTAATTAAATACTAATAAACAATTTTTTTTTTTTGTTAAAAATAGAATCAAGAGGTTATATTTAATTTAACTCAACCAAATTTAATAATTAACAATAGTAATAATGACAATAACAATAAAGAAAATAGTAAATTTATATCGGGCGATTGGAAGTTTGTTGATGAATTATTAAATAATGAAAAATTCGATCTTATTTTAACCTCAGATACATTATATAATATTGGATCTTTTAAAAAACTTCATAATCTAATTTCAAATCATTTAGAGACAAATGGAAAATGGTAACTATTACAAAAAAACATATTATAAATACAATAAAAGAATAATAAAAACTAATTGTTAACAATAACATTATATTTATTTTAAATTATTTTAGTTATTTAGCAAGTAAAACATATTATTTTGGAGTTGGTGGTGGAATTAGAAAATTTGAAGAACTAGCAAACGTTTTAAATATTTTATCAATTAAAACAGTAAGGGATATTAAAGATGGTTTTTCAAATGTTAGAGAAGTTGTTGAAATTACAAAAAAATAATAATTTAATAAATATATAAATTATTATAGTTTTATAATCAAAATTTTATTTTTATTAAATTTTTTATTTTTTATTTATTTTTTTAAAAATAATGGTATATATTATTTTAAATCACACCATTCTTTTAATTAATAATAATTTAAAATAATGTAATTTTAAATCTTCAATCTTTTAATTTAAACTTAACCAATTTAATTTTTTTCATTTTTTTTTTTTTTTTTTTTTTGCTTCCTTTCATTTTAATTTTTTTTATCATCATAAAAAATGAGAAAAAAAGAAAAAGGAAAAAAAGTTGATTGCTAAAAATAGATATTAAATTAATATAATATTAAACAAAACCTTTTTTTTTTTTGAAAGTTTAAACTTTTTAAAAAAAAAAAAAAAAAACTTATAGATATACATACTTATAAGACGGGTTTAAACCTTTTGTTTTTTATGTTTATAATTTTAAAATAAAAAAATAAAATTAATAAAATAAAATCTAAAAAAAAAACACTAAAAATAGAACATTTTGAAAAATTAAAATATTCTAAAATGTAAATAAAAAAAAATATATATTATGACATAATTTAGATTTATTGTTAATGTCCTAAAAATAAAACATTTGTTAAAATTTTTTGAATCCAATAAAGTTATAAAATAAAATAAAACATTTTTTTAAATACTATGATGAATATTGTCATTTTAATCTCAATGGTTCCATAAATGGTGTTCCTATTGAACCCAAATTTGAAAGAATCTTTATTATTTAATACTGTTATTTGAAATATTTTAAAAAATAACCTCTTCCCAAAAAATTAAATGCAATCATATAAAATTAAGTGACATTTTAATTAAAAAAATAAATAAAAAATAAATAAAAAAAGTTATAATTTCATACACAACGACTACTATATAAATTGAATAAGAATGTTGTAAAATAAACTTAAGTAACGATTGGATAATAAGTGTGTATATTGTTTTTTTATAATAAAAAAATTTTATAACTCTTATAATTTTTATTATGATTTTCATTATTATTAATGTTGTTAGAGTGTTAATAATTATGTTTGTATTTTAAATTCTGGTAGTGGTAGTGGTAGTGGTAGTGTGTGAATATTTTTGAATATAAAATTTTAAATAAAAAAAAATAGCTTTAATCTTATACATTTATATAATTATTTATTTAAAAAAAAAATAAAAAATAAAAAGAAATTGTTTTATTTTATTTTATTTATTTATTTATTTATTTAATATTTATTTTTTATTTTATTTTTTTTAAAAAAAGTGATATAAATAATAGTGTTATATAATTCACTTTTTAAAATAAAAAAAAAAATAAAAAAAAAAAAGATTTAGTGTTTTCAAGTTTTTTTTTTAATTTAGTTTCAACCTATCGAATTTTTAACCAAGTTTAAATCAATAGATAGAGGTAATACCCATTGACAATCTTTATAATTAAAGAAATAAAACATTTATTAATTTTAATTTTATTTATTTATTATCTTTTTTTTTTTTTATTTTTTTGTTTTTAATCTTTTTTTTTTTTTTAATTTTTTTTTTTTTTTATTTACTTTTGGCATCATTGTTAAATAACAATTACATTTCTTTCCTATAGATTTTAAATCTGTTGTTTATTGAATCAAATAATTAATTCACTCACTCACACCCACTTAAACCCACACTATAAAATTTTTTTTGTAAATATAAAAAAAAAAAAAAAAGGAAAAAATTAATTTTTAAATATAATGAACTGCTTAAAAAAAATTTTAATATTTTTTTGTTTTCGCAATAAACATAAATTTCATATATTCCCATACCAATTTTGATCTTATCAAATCAAGAGAAGAATATGCAAACGATTTTAAACAGGTAATTATATCATTTTATTATTTTTTTATATTTTATATTTTTTTTTTTTTTTTTTTTTATTATAAAAATTGATAATTATTCAAATTTTTTTTATTATTTTCAGGCACTTTCATTTAAAACAGTTTCATACGATAAAACCGATACTGAAAATAAAATTGACTATAATCAATTTCTAGATTTCCACAATTTTTTGCAATATAAGTTTCCTTTTGTCCACTTACATTTAAATAAAACAATTATAAACAAATATTCATTAATTTACAGATGGGATGGAACAAATTCAAATATTAAACCACTATTTATCAATGCCCATTATGATGTTGTACCAGTTGAGCAAAGTAAATGGAAGTATAACCCATTTGGTGAAATTAACAATGAAATTATTTATGGAAGAGGTGCCTTGGATAATAAGCTAATAGTGATGGCATCAATGGAAGCAATCGAAGCAATGTTAAAAAATGGTTTTCTTCAACCTAAAAGAACAATATATTTATGTTTTGGTCATGATGAAGAGATTGGCGGTGTAGAAGGTCACAAAATGATTTCTAAATATCTATATGAAAGAAAAGTGTTTCCAGAGGCCATTATTGATGAAGGTAGTCCAATATTAGGTCCAAATGTTTTCCCAGGATTAAATAAAATGACCGCACCAGTTGGAATTTCAGAAAAAGGTTATTTATATTATAGATTAATGGTAAATTTAAATAGCAGTGGTCATTCATCGATTATAAGTGAAAGTGTAATTGGGATTTTATCAAGGGCATTAGCTAGAATTGATAGCAATCCATTCGAACCTGTAGATAATATAGAGTCTACCAATCCATTTTTAAAGTATTTCTCCAAAGATGTTATTAATGGAAGCCCACTCCTCACCTCATTTGTTAAAACCACGACATCATTGACTATAGTTCGTTCTGGTGATAAAGTAAACATTGCTCCATCATCTGCCACTGCATGGGTAAGTCATAGAATTGTTCAAGGAAACACTGTTGATTATGTAAAGAACCGTATATTAGAAATTATAAACGATACTAGGGTTTCTATGGAAATCGACGATCACCTTGAACCATCACCAATCAGTTCAAATTCATGTTACTCTTTCCAAACTTTAAAAGATACATTCCAACAACAATTCAATGGTTATAATTTTGAAGTATTACCAATTCAATTAATTGCAAATACTGACACAAGACACTATTGGAATTTAACTTCAAATATTTATCGTATAACACCAGCACTTGGCTCAACACAAGATATTTCAACTATTCATGGAAATAACGAAGGTATTTTAATTGATGAATATTTAAAGTCAATTCATTTTTATAAAAAATTAATATTAAATTTTAATATATTTAATAATACAATTGATGATACTGATAATAATAGCATTCAAAATAATAACAACAACAACAATAATAATAATAGTAATAATAATAATAATAATAATAACCATAACAATAATGATAATAACCATAAAACAACAGAAAATATTGATAATAATAATCATAAAGAAAATGATGAAAAATGTTTTTGTAAAAAAAATAATGAAAACAACTCAATTAATTTTAAAAGCGAACATAAAAATAAATATAATAGGTTTGATATTTATACTATTATATAATTATATATAATAGAATAAATATTAATTATAATGTTTTTTTCTTTTTTATTTATTAATCTTTTTTATTTATTAATCTTTTTTATTTTTTAATTTAATTTAATTTAATAACTGGACCGGTATATGGTTCACGATCTACTTTTCTTAATAATTCATTTCTAACAATATCTCTTTGAGCAATACCATTAAATACTGGGCCAAATGGTTTTCTTGGAACAAATGTACCGCTACCTTTTTTAGTTGAAAGTTTGTTATCATTCCAAACGATATTACCAGCAACGATTGTAGTGGTTGCAATACCTGTAACTTTGATACCTTCGAAAATATTGAAATCAACAGCATGATGATGGGTATCTTTTGAAATGGTTTTAGAAGCTTTTGGATCCCAAAGTACAATATCCCCATCGCTACCAATATCGATACGACCTTTTCTTGGGTATACATTGAAAATACGTGCAGCTTCGCTTGAAGTGGCTCTGACGAATTGTGAATGAGTTAATTTACCTTTATTAACACCATTTTCCCAAACAATAGACATTCTATCTTCTACACCATTAACACCATTTGGAATTTTGGTAAAGTCGTCTTTACCCAAGGCTTTTTGTTCGGCACAAAAAGTACAATTATCAGTACCAACACAATCTAAATCACCATTAGCTAAATAATCCATTAATACTTCTTTAGTTCTTGGATCTGGACGAATTGGTGGGCCCATAACGTAGGCAGCGGCATGTCTCCAATCATGATTCCACATATGAGTACCATCAACACCTAAGCCTGCAGCAATTGGTTCGCCATATACACGTCTACCATCCTTTCTATGTCTTGCGATAACCTCAGCAGCACCAATACTCATTACATGGACAATGTATACTGGGGTGTTAACACGATTGGCGATTGTGATTGCTCTATTGGTGGCTTCAGCTTCTAAATCTTCTGGTCTTGATAACTCGTGACCTTCTGGACCATTGATACCCATCTCTAACATCTTCTTTTGACCTTCAAATACTAAATCACCATTTTCAGCATGAACTTGACCAATTGCACCTAATTCCTTGCATCTCTTGAAAATATGATACATCTCTTCATCTGTAACCATAAATGAATTTTTATATGCCATAAATACTTTAAAACTATTTACACCTCTTTCTTTTACAAGAATTTCCATTTCTTTTGATACCTGTTCACTCCACCAAGTAACTGCCATATGTAATGAGTAATCGCAATTAACTTTTTCATCTGCCCATTTTCTCCATTGGTCATAAGCTTCTAATAATGATTGTCCTTTAGTTGGAATAACAAAATCGACTATTTTTTAATAATATAAAGAAATTTTAATAATCTAAAAATATTCAATTGATGCTATTTTTTTTTTTAAAACTTACTAATAAAAGTTGTACCACCAGCAACTGCTGCCTGAGTACCAATATCAAAATCATCGACTGAAACTGTACCCATAAATGGTAATTGGAAATGCTTAAAAATTATAATTATTTTATTAAATAAAATTAATATTAGTATTTTAATATAAAGTAATCTCCTTTTTTTTTTTTTTCTTACTTACAGTATGTGTATCAATACCACCTGGAATTAAAAGTTTATCAGTTGCATCTACAACTTTAATACCTTCAATTGGTTTGATTGATGGTGCAATTTGTGTAATAATACCTTTTTGAATTAAAACATCGGATTTAAATTCTCTATCATCGTTTACAACGGTACCATTTACAATTAAAATATCAGCCATTATTTATTTATTTAAAAATACAAAAGTTAAAAAAATAATAAAAAAAAAATAAAAAATTTTAGTTTATTAAAAAAAAAAAATTTGAAAATTAAAAAAACACAGGATAAAAAATATGAAAAAAGTTTTATTATAATTAATTTTTTTAAAAAAATATCTTTTTTTTTTTTTTTTTTTTTTTAAAAAAAATTAAAAATAATTAGATCACACAAAATTTTAATGTGGGGTTTTTTTATGTTTTTTGTGGGTAATATAAATTTTCAGATGAGTTTTTTTTGTTTGGCTAAACTATTATATTAAGAATTAAATAAATATTGAATATATTTTTCAATTTTAATTAAATATTAAAAGATGAAACAAATTTAAGGTTTAAATAAGAGTATGTGAAATTTTCAAAAAATAATATTTATAATAGTTATAATACATTTTTATTTATTATTGTTCACTACTAATAACAACAGTGGTTGTGGTTGTTGTAGTTGTTGAGTTGTTTTGATTTTCTAAAACCTCTTTTTTTACATCTTCAATATTTCCATTTCTATTACTTTTATATTTGATATTTTCATCATTTTTTATTTCTATAATTGATTCCTCAATAACTTGATTTGTTTTTTTTTCTTCTGAATTATTATAATCTTCATTTGGATACTCTACTTCTATTTCTTTAATATCTATTGTTATATTACCAAAAAAATATTGTCTATTATTTAATTGTTGAATTAAAGGAATAAACTCCAATTCTTTATATGTCACATGTAATTTTTTATAATAATTTTCAATATTATTTATTCTCTAAAATTTAAAAAAAACTATTAGAAAAACAATAAATTACAAAAAACAAAATAACATTTAAAACTTACATATAGAATTGTTTTTTTTTGTATCAAATTAATTAAATAAGTGAATGAAAATAATAAAATTGTTGGTATTATTATTGTAAAGAAATATTCATATGGACTTTTGAAATAAAATAAAAGAAAAAAGATAATTGCTTGTAGTGCTATTATAAATGCAACATTGATTGAGTGTATTATTATAAAAAGATATGATTTGCTATTTATATTATTCGACTTTTTTATTATTTTAAAAAATTGATCCTTATTTATATATTTTTCTAATTCAGACGGGTAGTATGGCGAAAATTGTGAACCTTGAAATTGTTTCATAATTATATATTTCTCTTTAGTGTTTACTATTATATTATAGTTGTTATAATGTGAAAAGTTTTGAAATATATTACTAGATAATTCAATTGAATCATCTTTATTATTATTTATTTTAAAAAAACCACTTCCATTTGATTCAACCTCATTATTATTATTATAATTATTATTACTGTAATTATTATTTGTATCACAATTATTACTTGAGTTAAATTTTAAATTGTAATTAAAACTATTACTACTATTATTACTAACTATTGACATTAATTATTTTATATTATATAGAATCATACAGAATCGTATATTTAACATTTAATTTGGAAATAAAAGTAAAAAATATTTTATTTTTAAAATCACCCTACATAAAAAAAAAAAAAAATAAAAAAAAAAAACAGTGTACTTAACTATATCCCTGTTATTTGAGACTCTCCCGAAAATCTCAGAGATGAAGCTCTTAAAAAAAAAATTTTGTTTTATTTTTTTTTTTAAAAAAATTTTTCCCAATTTATTGAATATTTTTTAAAAAATTGTGATTTTTTTTTTTTTTTGAATGTTTGGTGAATTTTTTTTTAAAATGAAGATATATTATTTTTAAAGATAAAATTTATCTCCAGAAACTAATAAAAATCTTAATTGTAATGTATTTGGAGAGCTTTGATTCATAGTTTGAAATATTAACTGAAACCTTTAATCCGCCTTCTTCAAGTGATAGCTTCATACCTACAAATTCATATACTTTATCCTGTTTTACTTCTTCAATTATATATGTTAAAATACCTTAATTATTGTCGAGTTTTTATGAGAATTGATATATAGCTTTTTCTTTATCTATTGAAATATCCCAGCGTTTTCTTCAAATAATTTGTTGAAGCTTTTTCGAAGGAACAAATCTATCATTTTTAATAGATCAAGAGCATTGACCCGTTGTAGTATCAAATTGAACATTTTCTGGACTAGTACAGTTGTTTGGGCAACATTGGATTGGATTAAAATATTGAAATTTACCAAATAAACTAAAATAATTACATCTTTAGTACCCATACCACCCTCAAGTTTTTTTTTTTAAATAATACAAATTTGTATTATTTTTTTTATTTTTTTTTATTTTTTTTTATTTTTTTTTATTTTTTTTATTTTTTTTTTTATTTTTTATTTTTTTATTTTTTAGCTTGGAAATTCTATAATTATTTATCAAAAAATTAAATATTTAGATGTTGATGATTATCATTCATGCATGAATTGGTTAATTAGGAGTTAAATACAAAGCAAAAAAAAAAATTAAAAAAAATTATTTACAATTATTTTCTTTATTAATTTAATTATTAAACTATTAATTATCAAAATTTATTTATTAAATGATTATTTAATTAAATTTATAATAATTTAGTTTTTAAAATACTGATTGGTTATCTATTATTGGATATGCTTTTGCCAGTGAATCTAAGTGGTGGTTTTTTACCTGCATGGTCCAATAATTGTTTCAATTTCTATTTATTGTTTTTTGGTGGTGTAAAATTTTGATGAAGAGTTTTGATATATGTATGGTGTAAATCTTAATGTTTTTTTTTAATCTTTAAATAAATTCTGATGAGTACGGCATGACCTCCTGTGCTGATATCATTATGGAATATTTGAAGAACTAGTTGAGATAAAAAAGTAATTGTTGATATTGATCTAGATGAAATGATGCCCTGGATTTTCTCTAATAGAAAGTAGGGCTTTGTAAATGACCAACTTTTACTTTTTTAAATTGTCAGTTTCATCATCAAATGATGAAAGGGGTGGGCTATCAGAAGTGGTCCATGAATTACTATTTAAGCTTGATGAGGAGCTTGGACAAATTGGAGAATTTATATCTGATCCATTACTAGTTGAATTATCACTGGAGTGGTTAGATAATTCATAACTGTTGCAATTTGGAGCATTTGAAAAAAATTCAACAGATGATTTGGCCATATCATCGTATTGTTTTTTTTCCAAAGCTAATCTGGATTGTGAATCTTTTAATTTTAATCTTAGTGCCAAAATTTCTTTATTTGCAACCTTTTTTATTTCAGATAATTGCTCTGATGCATTTTCCAATCTTGACTCTGTACGTACTCTGAGGGCATTAAATTTATAAACCTGAGCTTGAATTTCATTATTAAGTTTGGAGTTTGTTTCTTCAAGCTCAATGGTTTTCTAATTAAAAGAATAAAAATAAAAATAAAATAAGATATTAGTAAAAATAAAGTTTTGATTTATAATATTAAATATTAATAAACATTTGTTGATCATTAATAATTAATATTAATATTGATTTATCAATAATTATTTCTATTTAAATATTTACCTTTTTTAATTGTTCGTTTTGGTTTAATGCCTTTTTTAATTTTGCTGAGCCAGTTTCTGATAAAGGTTGACCTAGTATCACCTTCATTTCATTTTCATAAACTGATAGCAATCTTTTTAATTTTAAAGAATTATTTTGATTTTTTTCTAATTTTGATTGAATAGCCGCATTTTCCTTTGATAGGATTGCCTTTTCTTCGGAAAACTAAATATTTTTAATAAATAAATATTAATAAATTATAAAATATAGTTTATGTTATATGAAACTTACCTTCATCATAATTTCATTCTTTTGGTTTTCCAAAAGACGATCAACATCTTCTCTATTAAACATTTGAACATTATTGTTTTGTTGATGTTGTGGACGATAGTATTTGACGATGATTGCGGTACTAAGGAAATTAAATACAGAAAAAACAAAAATATAAAATACAATTAATGAAGTATCTAAATCAAACATTTTTTTTTACTATTAACAATAAATTGTAGTGTTTAAAATATATATAAAAAATAAATAACTAATTAAAAAAAACTATTGTGATTAGATAAAATTTATAAAATATGAATTTGGAAATGTAAAAAATAAAGATTGACTATACAAAAAAAAATTTGTAAGCTTTTATTTTTTATTGAAACAAAAAAATATTATATAACAAAGTAAAACAATTTATGACAAATAAAAAAAAAAAAAAGAAAATATAACAAAATGAAAATTATTATAATGAAAAAAAAAATTAAAAAAAAATTAAAAAAAAATTAAAAAACAATACTATACTGTTTAATTTAAATTTTTTAATAATATTCATATAGTGTTCTTTTAGTTTACCTTAATTATATAAATTAAGTATTACAATAAAATATTATTTTATTAAATTCTCTCTCTGATATATTTTCATTGTAAAAAGAATTTAGTTTAAAAAAAAAAAAAAAAAAAAAAAAAAAAAAATTTAACATTTATCACTATAAAATGAATAGAATAGAATTTAATATAATAATATTAATAGTTTATAATAAAATAAAATAAAAAACATTGTAATGAAAAAAAGAATAGAGAAAAAGAAAAAAAAAGGAAAAGAAAAGTCATTAATTACTAACATGCGAGACTTGGGTTTCGAACCCGGAGGATATAAATAATGTAATGTATTCATACATCATTTTATAATTAAATGAATATTACAGTTGTACTTATATCTCAAATATTAAAATTTAAAATAATTAAATTTATTTTTTAGTATTTAGTTTTGTTTTTTTTTTTTTTTTTTTTTTTAAAAGTGAAGATTATTAAAAACAGATGCTTTAAATTAATGTAAGGTACTAAGATCAAATAATTAAATAAAATAAAATTTATACATTATTATAAGTTGGGCACAGTTTTGTCAATTCGTGTAATCGGTAAAATAAATTCGTTGTAATGTAGATGGAGCTACTTTAGTTATAGATAAATAATAAATATAAATAATTCTAATAATCAAATAAATATACAATTCTTTGTTTGTGAAAACTAAAACCGAAAACCGAAAACTAACTAGTTGAGATATAATTATAACTGTAATATTCATTTAATTCTAAAATGCATATGAATACATTACATCGTGTGTGATTCGGAAAACCTACGAGACTGGGAATTCGCACCCGGAGCGGTAACTTAGGAAATTAAATCATATCTCCTGGAAGAAATATAATAAAAAAATTGTTGTCTGAGGGATTCGAACCCTCGCATCAATGATATTGCAGCCTTAATGCAACCCCTTAGACCAACTCGGGCAAAACAACATGAATATATTTGTAGTTAAACTGCCCCCCGTCCGACCATATGTGCTGTTTTGATCGCGTTAATTAATATATCTATGATCCTAGACTTATTAAGAGTCACTAACTGCTGTTTACTAACTACTTTTTAGTAACTACCATTCCAGTATTTCCAACTAACTTAAGAATTAGCTTATAGAACCAATCTCATTCACTCAGTCTAAAACTTCAGAGGTTTTTTTATTCTATTTTATTCAATAAACTACAATTTCATTACACATATAATATTTGTTTATTTGTTGTTTATTTGTTATACTTTTTATATATATATACTTAATCATTTGTAAGCTGTATAGAGCTTCATTATATTTTTTGGGGCAATGGTAAGGCTCCGACGCTGCCGTACTAGAAAAGATAGTGGCAAACTGAGATACAATTCTGAATAAAATTTGAATGCACCTTCTAAACTAATAAAACTGGAAAGTTCAATTGATTCACACAATATCGAATCAACAATGGCAATATTTTCTTTTCCGTATGCACCCCTGTGATTATTATACATAACCAAAGCTAAACTTCTAAAGTTTGAAGAAACTGATGAGGGGTTAACCTGGACTGGATTCCCAATATTAATTATTTCGCTGTGGCATAAATTGAAATATTTTAATGTAGGGACCAATTCATGTACATTTAATGAAGGAAGAATTTCAATTAAATATTCCTTGCAGAGATTGACCTTTTCGGATTTGTCATTATACAAAATAGGTAAAAATCTGATAATATTAATTGAACGGCATTTACCACTAATAAAAAAAAATAGAGATAAAATAATATAACTGATATTTTCTTGAATTTTACTCTGTTTACGCTTTTGTTTTGATTTAAGCTTTTCCAAAAGTCCCAAAGAGTCAATAAATATACAGTCTATAATGTCTTGGAATCCATCGATTTTGCTATTTGAAATGTTATCTTTTATTTCTTTTTCAAATTTATAGAAATTTGAGATCATTTCTTCAACTTTAATAAAGTTGATTTCTAAACCAGAAATGACATTTACAAGACTTGAGATAAAATTTTCAAGAGTATGGATATTTGAAAAATTATTACTATAATTTTTATCAAGAGCATTATAATTATTATTATTTTTATTATTATTAATAATTTTGTTGATGTTGTAGTTTTGGTTCTTTATTTTATTTTTGGTTGAAAAAAAGAAGGCCATTATTAAAGCTAAAAAAAAACTAATTAAGATGAAAACTAATGAGGAACTGGAAATAATTATAAAATTATTCATTTTAAATTAATCAGTATTATATATTGGATTGAGAATGATTATTGTAAATGGTGTTTTGATTATTCTTTATAAAATATATTAATGAAAAAAATTATAATATATAATATTTTTATGATTGAGTTTTGTTAATTAAAAAATTATTTAATAAATAAAAAAATTTAAAAAATAAAATAAAAATAAAAAATTTTTAAAACAAATATTAAAATTTTTTATTTTTTAAAAATAATTAAAATTGATTTAATTGTTTTTTTATTCTTTTTTTTTTATGAAAATATTTCTTTTTAATGAATTTTAAAAAAATTGGAGGTGGGTGGATTATATACCAATTGATAATTAAAATAGGAGTAAAATGATATAAGCTTTATAATGTTGGTCCATGATTTTTTGACCACTTCCTTCAATTAGAATTGTGTAAAGATTAATTTTAATTTACTTTTGTTTTATTATAGTTATTTAATTTTGGTGTTAATGAGGACTTTTGTATAAATTGCTAACCACTAATATTTAATTTTAATGCGGACCACCAAAACAGATATTTCATCACCAAAAATAAATATCCTCATTGGTGTAGTCGGTAACACTCTAGTCTTTCACACTGGTACCTCGGGTTCGATTCCCGAATGGGGAGCTTTTTTTATTGAAAATCTTTCCAGAGATTTATGTAATGTAATCATGTAAGGTACTAAGATCAAATAATTACAATAAAAGAACTCCATCAACTTCATTCACAACAAACCATGTAGGCTATGTAATGAAAATCTTAATAATGATCCATATGGATCATTATTTTATTTTTCAAATGTAAAAAAACTCTGAAATTCATCAACTTCAATAAACTAAAATCATTTATATTCATTACTTCGGGAAGGGGCCTCAATTGGTCACTGGACATAACAAGATCAAGAAGGAATATATCAATAAAAAATATTACATACAAAATCCCAGAAGGTCGCAAATCCGATGGAGAAATAAATATGGATTACAACAACACCAGATTTCACAAATCACACTTCCAATGGAACTATAAAGCAATAGATTTCGACTTAACTAGATGTTTTGCTTATAGAAATGCCATAGCCCTGGTATTTCATCAAGTTTGGATTTGGTTATGTAAAGAATTATATGACGATCAAGAAAATACAATAAAAGAACTCGATTATAAGAATCTAACCTCAAAATGGACTAAACTAGCTACTTTAGAATACTTAAAAGGTTTAAAAAACATCAAGGAAAGACACGCTAAACAACCACAAACAATTAGCAACATCAATGAAGAATATAGAAAATCCAAAAGAAGAATAGCAAGAGCATACTTCATCAGCACCAAATCTTTACCAAATATCAACAGTTTAGAATATTTTCTTTAAAAACTTTATAAAAAAACATTAAATAAAATTTTACTGATTAATTTAAAGCATTTGCTTTTAATTATCTTCACTTTTAAAAAAAAAAAAAAAAATAATTAAATAAAATAAAATTTATATGAAATATTTATGTTTTTGTAAAATTCGAAAAATAAAAAGTTTTTATTATTTTTATTTTTTTATTTTTTTAAAATTTCTTTTTTGATGAATTAAATTCTACTGATTAATTTAAAGCATTTGCTTTTAATTATCTTCTGAAATTGCTATTATTATTTGATCCAACTGGGGAAGATTCTACACTAATGAGTCGGATTATATACCACTTGATACAAATTTATAAAGATCAGAGGTTGATGAGACTACCAGATACAAAAGACAATAATATCGAGAATTTGCACAGCTTGGAGAAACAGACTCGATTCTTCTAATTTTGATAAAAAAAATGATTCACTACTGCTGGAATATGGTTTTGAGTGTAATTGTTGATGGTTGTAAAGGGTATTTATACTGCTGGAATATGATTTTGAGTGTGATTGCTGATGGTTGTAAAGGGTGTTTATACTGCTGGAATACGATTTTGAGTGTGATTGTTGATAGTTGTAAAGGGTGTTTATACTGCTGGAATATGTGATTGTTGATGGTTGTAGAGGGTATTTATACTGCTGGAAAACGGTTCTGAATGAATTGTGATTATCATTAAAGGGAAAAGTGAATCTGGTTTTTGGTTCTGATTAAGTTGGAGATTGTCGTGAACTTTGTTTTCGAATTTTGATCTTAACTTTAGATTAGAAACTTTGGACGTATTGATATTGAGGAATAAAGAATTGGAATTAGGCTAAATAAGAATTAAAGTTAAATATTAGTTTCTTTTATTTTTAAATATATGAATTATTTTAATGTTATTATTATAGTTACCTTTTTGAATTTCTATATTAATATTTGGAACTGGAACTTTAATATTATTATAAATTTACTTTGCTTCTTTTTGTAGAGCTGAACAATATGATGATATATTTATTATTAAAATATTGATAATGATTTGACTATTTAGAACTACTTGGACAAATTTTCGGATGATGTATATAAATGTAATTGTAATCAATAAATGAAACTAGGAATGAAACGAGTTAATTAATAATAAGGACTTCATCATATTCGTTTTAAAGAAACTTTGAATAAAGTACGTAAATTATTAATTTAATCGCCCCCAATTTCATTATTAATCCATATTTATATAAGCATCAAATATTGGTTCGTAAATATTGTGAACAAAACGACGACGCAATAAATGGTGATAAAATTGCTCCATGTTATCACTGGATTCATCATCGGAATCATTATCATTATCATTTTCATTTTCATTTTCAAAATTATCGGAATCATCAATGAAATTGTAATCTAATTCTTGTTCATGGGCTCTATTTTCAACATCGCCTACTACTATTGGATCATGACCGACTCTCTACAGTTATAAAATGAAAAAAAATTAATATATATTTTTTTATTTATTAAATAAATGTATGAATTTACTTACTTTAATTGTATAGAATCTTGCTCTACATAATGGGCAAGTATTTTTAATTTTATGCCATGTATCCATGCAATCAAAACAGAATTTGTGATTGCAATCAATGGTGGCGATGCTATTAGTCTCCATATCTTCCATGCAAACGTAACATTTATTATCTTCTTGTTGTTGTTTTTTTTTCAAAGCTAATTTGGATTTTGCATCTTTTAATTTTAAATTAAGTTCAAGAATTTGTTTTTTGGCAACTTTTTTTATTTCTTCTAATTGCTCCGATGCATTGGTTAATTTTGACTCGGCATGTACTCTAAGGTCATTAAAATTTTTAACTTGAACTTGGATTTGATTATAAAGTTGTGAGTTTGATTCCTCAAGTTCCAAAGTTTTCTAAATTGAAAATAAAAAAAATTAATCATAAGATATTAGTAAAATGAAATTATGATGATGTGTAAAAAATTATTTATAATATTAATTAACAATATTTAATTATTAATTATTAATAATAATAATTATTTTTAATAAAATATTTACCTTTTTAAATTGTTCATTTTCTTCCAAAGCTTTTCTTAATTTTAATGAATCTGGTACTGCTAAAGGTTGCTTTAGTACCTCTTCCATTTTTTTTTCATAATCCAATAGCAAATCTTTTAGTTTTGAAGATTTGATTTGTTTTTTTTTCAATTTTATTTGAATTTCCTCATTTTCTTTTGCTAGAATAGCTTTTTCTTCGGAAATCTAAATATTTTTAAAAAATAAATATTAATAAATTATAAAATATAGTTTTATGTTAAATGAAACTTACCTTTAAATTAATTTCATTTTTTTGATTTTCCAAGAGACGATCTACATCCTCTTTAGTAAACATTCCATTATTATTGGTTTGTTGTTGTTGTGGATAGTAATAATATTTGAGGATGATTGTGGTTATGAGGGAATTAAATACAGAATAAACAAAAATAAAAAAAACAATAACTAAATTATCTAAACTAAACATTTTATTATGATTGCTATTAAAAAAGAAGTGATGGTGATTAAATAAATATATATACAAAAAAAATTTAAATAAAATTTATTTACAAACAAAAAATATAAAATTATTAACAAAAAAAAAAAAAACAAATAATTAAATAAACTATAATAAATTATAATAAATAAAATATGATTGTGGAAATGTAAAAATTAAAGATATACTGAACACAAAAAAAATTGTAGTTTGTAAGTTTTAATTTTTATTGAAATAAAAAAAATTATAATATGAATAAGAAAAAAAAAAAAAGAAAATATAACAAAATAATTAAAAAAAAAATTAAAAAAAAAAAAATTAATAAAAATTAAAACAATACTATAATGTTTAATTTATAATTTTTATAGGTACACATATTTTTTTTCATTTACCTTTTTTTAATTTAAATTAAGTATTTTAATTAAATATTTTTATTCTCTCTCTGATATTTGAAATATCTACTACACTTTTGATTGTTAAAAGAATTTGTTTTTTAAAAAAAAAAATAAAAAAAAATTAAATAGAACTGAATTTAATATTTTAATGATTTATAAATAAATAAAATAAAAAAATACATTTTAATAAAAAAAAAAAAAAGAATTACAGTAATAGAGATATTAAAATAATGAAAAAAAAGTTAAAATGTGGTACTTTTTTTAAAACTAATATTTATTTATTTTTTTTTTTAAAAATAATTAAAATTCTTTAAACAGACAGCTTATTAATAAAAATAATTTATATTAGTTTTTTACCTATATATGTATTGATTTATTTGAATGTTTTTTTATTTAATATTAAAACATCCCAAAAAAAATTTAAAACCATAAAAAAAAAAGGTGTGGGAAAAAAAAAAAAAAAAATTTTAATATAAACACATAAATACTCATTGCTAAAACATAATGTAATATATTCAAAGTTATTTCTATTGTGTTATTGTGTATTACAATTTTATTTCTTTTGTCTTTTTTTTTTTTTCATTAGATTAAATTCATTTTAAAATAAAAGCTATTAAAATTTTAAAAATTTTTTTATTTTTTTTTTATTTAAATATTTTATAGTGGTTGAAAATTATCTTTAGCGTTATCCTTTTTTGTATCAAATGGGAATATTTAAAAAAAAAAGGATAAAAGGTGGGTAAAAGAAAAAGATAAAAAGGGATAATAATTTTATTAAATCAAATATAGAAATAATATTTGAAATTAATTAATATTTTTTTTTTTTTAAATCTTTTTTTTACAATTAACTTGGTATTCGGGATTTTTTTAAAAGAGAATTTAATGAATTTTTCAAATCAAAATATAGATTTAATAAAAATTCTCAATTTAAAACTAAAAAATAAAATAAAGTCTATATTAAACAATTGTATTTTTTTTTTTAATTTTAATTAATTTTTTTTTTTTTTTATAATTTATAAAAATTTTTTAATTTTTTTTTTTTCATTTATTAAAATTAAAGTTTTCATTCACACACTAGTTTTTTTACATCCAGCTTAATTTTTTTTTTTACATTAAATCATAAAATTTATTTTTTTATTTTTTACACTTATATACATTTTATTTTATTTCAAATAATTATTTATTTTTTAACAAAAATGGATAAATTTTTATTATTATGTATTTCTTTATTTATTGGTTTTGGGGTCATTTTTTTATATTATTTTGGTCCATTCATTTTCAAAAAAAACACCAACATTCAACACGGTTGCCAATGCTCTATTAAAAAGGAAAAGTGCCAATACTGTATCTCCAATGACAATATAGAATACTTGAAACAGCAAGAAAAAGAACGTCAAAGACTTGAAGAGATAAAAAATAGAGCATATCAACAGAGACTTTACCAACAGCAACTTTACCAACAACAACAGGAACAACTATATCAACAACAACTCTATCAACAACAACTCTATCAACAACAACTCTATCAACAACAACAACAACAAAGAGTACAAAGGCTCGAACAACAACAATTATATCAGCAACAACAACAAAGAGTCCAACAACAACAATTATATCAACAACAACAACAACAACAACAAAGACCCCAACAGCAACAAATACTCCAACAACAAAAACAGAGTGCAGCACAAATGATTAATGACCAGATGGTCCCAATGGATATCGATACACCATTGGTAAATACAAGAGGTTTGTCAAATATTCAACCTCATAAATTGAGCCAATCACAAATGGCAGAGATACGTTTAAATGAACGTATACATTTATACGGTTTAATGATCAGAAGGGAAATTCCAGGTGATGGAAATTGCCAGATGCATGCGCTATCTGATCAAATCTATGGTGACTTGGACCATAGTGCTTTAATTAGAACCGTAATTGTTAATTGGCTTAGAATCAATGGAGGATTTAAACTTCCCAATGGTGCCACCCTATCAGACTTTGTCTTTGATGCAAGTTGGGAAGAATATTGCAACAATATGTCAAAAAATGGTACATGGGGTGATCATTTAACATTAGTCGCAGCAGCTGAAATCTTTAAAATTAATATTACAATTATATCATCAGTTGCATCTCAAACTGGTTTCTTCATCGAAATTAAACCAAAAGTTAAAAGTGACTATTATGCTTTATTATCCCACATTGCAGAGTTCCATTACGGCTCATTGTGCCAATTGTAAACTCCCCTTCCATAGGTAAATATTTAAATATTTTATTTATTCACTATTTTTTTAAACTATATATTAATTGATATTTTTTACATTAAATTCAGCCATTTAAATATTTATAATCAAATGTCCCTAGATTTATTGCTGGTTGTTGTCTTTTTATAGATTCCGTTGGTAATTGTAACTTAGAAAAAAATTATAGTTGATGAAATTAGTTGTATAGAGTTGTTGATCCACGTACTGGTGAATCAGTTCAAGTAGTTAATGGTCTTCAAGGTGTTAAAAGAGTCAATTTTAAACAAATTTTAAAGCTAATGGTTGTACAATTAAAACCTGTTAATCTTGAATATGTTGCTGTTCCATATCAAGGTATTTGTGTTCAATTAGCTATTCCACTTGCCAGTAACGGTCGTTAAACCAGTGTTCCATGTATTGAAATTGGAAGTCAATTATGCGATATTGATCTTTTACAATTTAATAGCCCCATTGTTGCTACTGGTTTAGAAGATAGTAACAAACGTTTTATATAATTCCCGATAGAAGTATCAAACTATCGAAAATTTATATCCAAAACCCACCACAATTAAGTTAGAGTATTAGTAAGTCCAATGTTCAACAAAAAGTAACTTATAAATCAACACAAGTGATGTAGGCATATTTAATACCAAGAAAAATCTACAAGTCTTGCCCAGCTCCTTAGAATTAACTCCAGAAAGAATCCAATCAAAATTATTTCAATCACTAGAAAACTTGATATAGCTCTTTTTAACGTTGGCCAGTTAAAATCAGCATATTATCATTATTGAATGCTCTCAAATATATAGATGTAGAACCACCAACACCAAGAGAAAGTACAAAGCCAAAACAATTTTAGAATATTGGTTAAAGCTACTAATAATCAAAATATCTTTATTTCAATTTAGAAATGTTGGAAATGAGAGAAGAAATGCTTTGTCTTTTTATTCAAAGTATAATTGCATTTAGTGATTGTTCAAAAACATTAGATTTCTGGTGTTCTTATATTTCACTTCAATTATCACCCAATCTAAAAAGGTACTTTCCTGATTGGAATTTATAATCCGAAGGTTATTCTAATGGTATTCACCCACTTGGTAATAATGGTAACCAATCAACAAGTATATGTTTATTTTAGATCCAACAACATCAAAAAATTAATTATTTTTAGTAGACAAGAAACATAATACAAAAGAATTAGAAGAATTCCATTCAGCTTATTCGGGAAAATTAGTTGAACTAGATTAGGTTTAAATGTTTGAAACATTTTGGCAAAAAATAGGTTCTCATGTAGTAGCATGTATGGATTGTCAACAATCAAAGAAAACAAGTGTGGTATGTTAAATCCACCTTAAGTTTCGGAATTACATGAGACAATGGCAATGGATTTAAAGAATTTGCCAAAAACAAAAAATACAATCGATAGTGTATTCGTAATTACATATAGGTTCATTATAATAAGAATAGAAAAGAATTAAAAATCAATGAATATTGTTTAGTACTAAATCCAATTTAAAAATATAGTATCACAGGATCAATACAATATTTCAAGTTTTAAAAAAAAAATAAATATAAAAATTTAATACCCCTACATCAATATAAATATAAAATAATATTATTTTCATTTAAATTAATAAAAACCTCGACTAATACAAAAGGTCGAATTATTGTTTTTTTTTACAATGCTTTTTAATCTTTCGTTTTTTTTTTTTTTTTCATTCTGAATAATATTAATAATAATCTTTTTTTCTTATAAGTAATAGGTTTAAAGTGATCCGAAACTTGTTTTTTTTTAAAAATGAGGATTTTTATTTAATGTTTTTTTTATTATAAAGTTTTTAAAAGAAAATATTCTAAACTATTGATATTTGGAATTGATTTTGTGCTTCTCTTGCTCTTCTTTTGAGTATTATTCCTTGGCAATTGAGTATGGGTTTGATGGTACTACTTATTTCCTGTCGATCGAATTTCTTTCTATTTGCTCTTATTTGAACTTTTCTTGAACTGAGTACTATTCCACCTTTTTTGCTGATTGTACTGCTTTTTCATTTTATTATTTCGAATCTGAATCTATTTAGTGTTATGTGAATTTGGCATACGTACTTCCATTTTCTCCTTTTATACAATCTGTCACCTATACCTGCAATGTTTTCTAATATGTCATGGAAATCTTTGTATCTGATGTTGTCTGTGATGCTATTATTATATGACATGATTGTTTAATTTTTCCCCA